>NC_090266.1:1139135032-1139439754 GCF_040414725.1 Anabrus simplex
TTTGATGTTATATTGTTCCCTAAATCATTTACGTACATTAAGAAAAGTAACGGACCGGTTATACTACCCTGTGCATTTCCCTTCCAAACTTTCTCTTCCTGCGATACGTTAATTCCTACTTTGACTTTCTGAACCCTTGAATTTAGAAATGTTTTTACCCAACGTGTAACCCTTACGTCCAATCCTATTCCCTTCAATTTCTTTAATAATATTCCATGTTCCACTCTATCAAAGGCTTTGGAAAGATCTATGGCTATGCAATCTAACTGGCCTCCTGAATCCAATTGATCTGATATGTTCTGATGAAATCCAGGATTATAATAAGCGGCGTCCACTGTATTGTGTTGTACTAACTAATTCTTTATCAGGTGTCCGCAGCTTCATGCCAATAGTTAATACGAATACATGGTTGACGTTTCACACGTCACAAATGAATGTATATCCTTTGTTCCATTCTCGTATACTCTCATCACGTTTCAGATATTCTGCCCCAACGTTTGGTTGTTAATTACTCTATGCTCAGGTGATACTCTACGCAGTTCTTTACTGCGCTTTGACTTGTGGAGCGTTACGGTGCTCTGCTGGACGTTGGTACCAATCTGTATGCAAAGTATAATCAAGAACGCTACACAACTTTCTCTATATTTGGGTGTCAGCTTATCCTTTCATTCACGAAGCATTCTAAAAATATACGCTCTTACTGAACGCATATTGGAACAGTATATGACAATCTAATGACATTACATTTTCTTAATTAAAGCACACATGGTATTTAAATCTAACATCCTTTCGATGAGTTATGTGGTATGAATTTCCAAGGTAAACACAATTACACTTATTCGAAGCATTTGTTTCATGAAATTAAGATTGTGAAAGTTAAATTAACTACTCAAGTATATCAAGATTCTACTTTCGTATCGATTTTTGATTCGAGTACTAGACATTCTAGTGAGAAATAATCACAACTCAGTGGTAGCTTACTAGTATTTTTTTTAGTTGACATGGAGGAAAGTTAGGGTGTTTGGTTTATTTGAAAAGGACAATGACGATATAAAGGAAATTATATATATATGATACCGAGACCATGCACTTGGATTTAAGTTAGTGAACGATTTATTCAGAATATAAGGCCGACCATTCAATTATTATTTAAAGTATTGATGTACGGTATGCAAATACATTTTCTTCGCTTAATTCCTTCGTTTATCACTCGATGTAGTAGTGAAATGGAAACGAATTCTTATTATCAAGACTCTGGGTACGGTACAATGAATTTTCCTTGCCTTTCTATGAGAACCACTGCATTCAGTTGAGACATCATTGTTAACTGAATGATTCATAGATTTTTGGAACTGAACATTTTTATTTTGCTAACTATTCTCACAAGGACCATTAGCGCCTTCTAATCACTAGGTTGAATTCTTTATGAGAGTGGAGCTTGTCTGTCAGAGAAGTTTGAAGCCTGTGCGAAATCCTTCTTTTCACTCTCCTCCCTTGAGAGGCGACGTACGCTCATCTGCTCGTTATTGAGAGAATAGCCTTTTGTCCTCCTTGAAGCTGATATCTTCCCTTCCTGTTCTCTACGACTCGAATGTTTTATATGAAGAATCCCATTGTAGTAAGACGAGACTTGAATATATTTTCCATTTTCTGGGCCTAACAAGTACGTAGTTACTTAGTATACGGAAATATTTTTCACGTCTGAATTCCGAACTAATAAGTGAACTGTCGTTCTAATTAAAGCAACAGTCATGACATAAGTTTTAACATGTTAAAGTTATGCCCGTGTAACTTCGGGTTCATATATCATTTACAGGTTTTTCATACATAGTTTCTTCATACTTCTGTATTTCTAATCCAAATGCAAGTGCAATGATGATACCCCAAAATCCTTCTTTTGAAATTCTACTTATTAATGTGCTTGAAAATGCAGGTGACCGTAGGGATCCAGAATCTCCATCTTTTCCTTGTGTTACTTTCCGCATACCCAGGTGGGGTAACAGGTGCGAACATATGGACTTGGACATGTTTTGAGATAGGATGCCTTTCGTGACCCAACCTTGCTTGGTGGGCCGCATTTACTATTCGTTTTCCGTAATGTTTGGAAGTGTGGTGTTTTGTGTGTATATGAAGAGGAATATATTGGGACAAACACTAACATCCAGACGCTAGTCAGAAAATTAACGTGACGTGGCTAAAATCCTCAACGAAGACAAAAACTGAACAGAGAACTATCTGAAAGGAAGATCTCGATGTTGACCATTCATAGAAGGGGCTGAGTAAGGATCCGGAATACTACAACAAATTTATAAAATAATAGCCTATAGCAGTTATGAAGGAAGGAAATGAAATATAGTGACGTTGTCGGCAATTTAATTGTATCACCCTGGTAGGAATAATTTAACCTAGCCCCTGCCACAACTGACGTCACCGAGCTAGGGCCCCGCCCGCTCGCCACCCCGCAACCTGTCAGGAAAGAACCGAGCATCCAAGGCTAGCCCCCTCTGCGACCACCCTGCCATCTCCCTGCCCTCTCACTGGAGGCCTCGCGGAGGTGTGAGAAGGAAGTAAAAGGGCAGATCATTCAAAATCGAGAGAACCCTACGGACTTCTTCTATCGCGAAGTGCTTGGAAAGCCGGTCTCCCTATTTTAGGTGGGCCAGACCAGCTCGAGTGATTCAGTTTGGGCTCAGGTCGAGGTGAAGTTCAGTCTGTGTGTGTCAGTCCGAGTGTGGTTCAGTGCAGCTGAGCAGTTTAGTTCTGTCTGTGAAGTGAGTGTTCGTTTTGTTCTCTCTGCCGTCGAGGACTATTCGTTCGTGTCTAGCTGCTGTGAGTGAACGTGTGTGTCCCTGGAGCAGCATGAGAGCAGTCGGTAAAGAACAGTGGACGAAGTTCGTTGTGAGTGCGCGGACAGTTCACGACATACAGGATTGCGAGACTGTGTTGTGTGCGGGCTGTAAAGTAAGTGGCTGTGCTAGCCTACAGTGAGAATAACTGTGAACTGAGATACCACATGTGGCAGTAGTGGAGAAGTGTGTAAAGTGATTTTTTGTCAGTTTTTGAGCGGTAGAGTGAACAACTAGCGTGACTGAGAAGACAGAGCAGAGCAAAGCAGAGTCAGAGAGAGAGAGAGAGAGAGAGAGCACAAACTGGTGTAATTGTGCGTATTGTGTAGTGTAAGTTGAGGTCTTGACGTGCGTGTGTAGTGTGTGAGTTATTTTTCAATTTGTTGTACATCGCACCGTCACAGATAGGTCTTATGGCGACGATGGACTAGGAAAGGGCTAGGAGGGGAAGGAAGCGTTCGGGATCTTAATTACATTACAGCACCAGCATTTGCCTGGAGCAAAAATGGAAAAACACAGAAAATCATCTTCAGAGCAGACGTCAGTAGCGTTCGAACACACTATATCTCGAACGCAAGCCGAAAACTACTTGACCCACACAAATCGCTAGGTGTTAGTAGTATGTAGGAATTAGTAATTAATAAATAGTAGTCGTAGCATTTAACGCTACCAGTGTTGTGTATTTATTTACCACCCTCGCCACGTTACAATAGCCTTTAACTATTAAAAAGAAATTGGGGTTCAGCGTTGCACTGAAGAATATAAAATGTGTTTCAATGTCCTGAAGGGACCCATCAATACTGTGAGAGCAATACTCCGAAGGTCGACAAACTTCGACATACCGTGCTTCTGACTCCTATCATAAGTTGCAGAACGTCAAGGTCTGGAGGTGATATTTATTAATAAAGTGGGTGATATATGAGTCTTATGTCGTTTTTTCTCTTTGTCGACTTCTACTGGCTGTCTTCCATTAGTCTTGAATATGATGGTTTCATCTAGTACTGTATATGCCTTCTTTCTGCTTTTTCGTCTAGGGCTGATGACCTTAGATGTTAGGCCCTTTAAACAACAAGCATCATCATCATCATCATCATCATCTCTTTCGCGATGATGTCAATTCTTATCCAGTCCTTGCCCCAAACTGATACAAATACTAGCAGGAACTGCTTGTCCTCACAGGCTATGAGACAGAACGCATACGCAGTAAGCGTAGGGGGATATTTATCATTTATTTATCATATTTATCATATTTATAATTTATCATGACAACAACCTTATCTGAAGTACGTATTCACTATTGCGTGTTCCTGTGATGGCGTTGTGTGTATATGAAGAGGTGAAAAAATGAAATGGCGTATGGCTTTTAGTTCCGGGAGTGTCCGAGGACAAGTTCAGTTCGCCAGGTGCAGGTCTTTTGATTTGACTCCCGTAGGGGACCTGCGCGTATTGATGAGGATGAAATGATGATGAAGACGACACATACACTCAGCCCCCGTGCCACAGAAAATAACCAATGATGGTTAAAATTACCCACCCTGACGGCAATCGATCCCGGCACCCCTGTGACCAAAGGCCATGGAGCCGGACATATGAAGAGGTGATAATTGAAACAAACACCGAATAAACATACGTAGGCCTACTTGTCAATTTAGTGCTAATTATTGTAATTACATGGAATTTGCACAACCCCAAACTGCCATCGCCTTGGCATATTCTCTGTCTGTTAACCACAATTGGTTCCTCTGCATTCCATTGTCTCTTGCAATACCCACTTATCCGTCACCGTGTTCCAACCCAGGTCTTCTTGCTTTATGATATTCATTAACCTGCCCTTCAATTATAATTGTAATCCTATTATTTGTAAGTTTACTTTGCTTCGCACTGTATCTTCATTATTCACTTAAAATATCCAAATTATTGTTTGCCAATTTTCTCCATGTTATGCCGCCAAATATCTACATATTTCATTCTGTTCTTATGCCTTCACTTCCCATTTCATCCCTTGTCTCCGGTAACCTATTTCTGAAAAGCTTCATTTCTATTTTCTGTATCCGTTATTAACGGGCGAGTTGGCCGTGCGGTTAGGGGCGCGGTGCTGTGAGCTTGCATTCGGGAGATAGTTGGTTTGAACCCCACTGCCGTTAGCCCTGAAGATAGTTTGCCATGGTTTCCCATTTTTACACTAGTTAAATGCTGGGGCTGTACCTTAATTAAGGCCACTCCCGCTTCCTTCCCATCTACCCTCCCCGACACGAGGCTGACGTATTTGAATACTTAATTTCGAATTTTCATTTCTACATTTCTTTCTCCCATCCCTTGCCTTCAGCATTGTTTTGGTTTCCTCCACCCGGATTCTTCATCCCCTCGTTCATTTCCACGCGCCTTATCATTAAATCAATAAAAATGAGTTTAATCTTCATCACCCTTGTTTCCCTTTACTTCTTTTATATGTACGGCCGAGTTCAATATTCTCCTAGGTGACCATTCGCCTCACATTACCCCGCCACCGAAGTCGGTTTAAACTTACATTTCCACCTTAAGCCTTTATCTCCTCATTTCGAATACCCTTCCATTGTTCCCACCGTCCGTCTACGTAGCGTAAATGTTAGCACTATTAGTTGACGTCCTTGGAGGCCCGGGTTCGATTTCCGGTACTGCCAGAAATTTAAGAATGACAGGAGGGCTGGTATGCAGTTGAAACAGTACATGCAGCTCACCTCCATTGGGGGGTGTGCCTGAAAAGAGCTGCACCACCTCAGGATTGAGGACACGAGTTTGTCCGGCCCCATGGCTAAATAGTTAGTGTGCTGGCCTTTGGTCACAGGGGTCCCGGGTTCAAATCCCGGCAGGGTCGGAAATTTTAACAATCATTGGTTTATTCCCCTGGCACGGGGACCGGGTGTATGTGTCATCTTCATCATCATTTCATCCTCATCACGACGCGCAGGTCGCCTCCGGGTGTCAAATCGAAAGACCTGCACAAGGCCTCTCCGGAGGCGACACGCTAATTCATTTAATTGTTGCGACTTGTTTGCACCAGCGGTAATCCTTGTTTCATCCTTATTTGTTAATTCTAACTTATGAATAAGGTATCCTGAGTTATCCACCTTTCATTCCCGTACTGAAAATTTGGTCTGAAAACAGACCGATGTGAAGAGTTTCTTCCGAGAATGCACTTATTTCTTACATAGCACAATTGATAACAACTGCAAGCTCACTTCTATACACCAGCTGAATCTTGATTGAATTTCACTTAGCATACTAATATGCTGGGAGAATATACATCCTAAGTACTTGAAATAATCCAGCTGTTCAAGTTTCCTATTCCCTTCCTTACACTCACTCCTCTTAGATTTCTCCCCTACTCACATTACTTTTGTATTGGAGATACAAGTCTTCATATCGTACTCGATGCATCTCTTTTCAAGCTCTACGATACTACATTAGACTGCAGGCTTTCAGCACTATTTGCTATTAAGATCAAACCATAGGCATAGGCTAAACTGCTTACAACATTTACCCTCAGTTGAATCCCTTCCTGCCATTTTATCTTCTTCTTCAAGTGCTACCTCTTCTCAGAAGATCGGCCATCGTCATAAAGATTCTTGCTTTAGATGATGCAGAGCGAAACAGCTCGATAGTGGAACATTTGAACGAAGTGTTTAGATTATCAATCGAAGAAATGCGTCTTCTTCCCGGTTTTACTTTGTCTTGTGTCTTCCCTTGAATCACCAGCTGCACTCGATGCTATTTTTCTGCTCGCATCACACGACCGAGGTACCGCAGCTTTCTGAATTTGACAGTATTTAGTACTTCCTTCCTCTTTCCCATTAGCCTCATTACCTCATCGTTTGTGACCTTATCAGTCCAACTCAACCGTAGTATCCTTCTGTACGTCCATAGCTCAAATGCCTCTAATCTGTCTATTTCTCTCTTATTTATGGTTCAGGTCTCAAGCCCATAGAACACGGTGGAGATGACGTAACATCTCAGAGTCTAATTTTTGGATTAAACTAAGGTCTCTGCTAGAGAACACTCTCCTCTTTTATTGAATGCATTTCTCACTTGGCCGATCCTTGTACAGGCTTAACGATTTATCTGTGCGTGCGCACTAGGATGACTAATTTTTTGTCTGTTGATCTTACTTTGTCACTTGCTTTACTGTCTCTCCATTGATCATCAAGCTGTATTAGTGTTGTATTCTGGATATTAACGTAAAACTTGTCTTACTTACATGAAGTGGACTTTACTTCCATAGTACTCTTTTTTGCTAGGGGCTTTACGTCGCACCGACACAGATAGGTCTTATGGCGACGATGGGATAGGAAAGGCCTAGGAGTTGGAATGAAGCGGCCGTGGCCTTAATTAAGGTACAGCCCCAGCATTTGCCTGGTGTGAAAATGGGAAACCACGGAAAACCATCTTCAGGGCTGCCGATAGTGGGATTCGAACCTACTATCTCCCGGATGCAAGCTCACAGCCGCGCGCCTCTACACGCACGGCCAACTCGCCCGGTCTTCCATAGTACCGGCAATGTAGTAGTTCACATTTTTTTCCTAAATAGGCCTACTTTTAAGCACACCGGACAAAAATTGTCACCCCTGGAGAAATTATTACAAGCATAACTTCATACGGTATAACTCTGCCTCTCGACTTCATCACCGCCTGAATTCGGTTAGGAAGTGAGTCCACAAGGTTGTGCAGGTACGTCGCATCCAGGTTAAGCCACTCGCTGAGGATTTGTTCACGCAGTTCCACCAAATTGTCGGCGTTTTAACCGCTGATCCAACAAGTCTCACAGATATTACATCGGGTTCAAGTGAGGTGATTTTGCAGGCCAATCGAGATGTTAATAGGGTGCGGAAGTGTACATAAAACCAGTCACATATGCGTCCAGCCTGATGAACTTTGCTGTTGCCATTTTGAAGTATCGGGGTATCTATATCATACTCATCACGCAGATGTTGACTGAAAGGCAACACCTGATCATTCAGAATGTTTAAATAAAGTTGCTGGTTCATGTTAGTGGTGACTTCAGTGAGCGTGCCCAATCAATGATAATACCTCACAGACCCGCCTCCGGCTTGAACCTGACCTCGCACAAATCCGGGATGAAATGTTTCATTTGGCCTTCGTGCGTTATTAGAATAGAGGCAAAAACGTGAGTCTTCAGACCACATTTCGTTCCGCTAGTCAGCCGTTGTCCACGTTCAATGCACTCTAGCTCAATGAAACGGTACAACTTTATGTGCCTGTGTGAGCAATGACCTCTTGCGAGGTGACCGACTCCTAATATTCATTGCATGTATTTCCCTTTGCAATGTTCTCTAGCTAACAGGTTGGGATGGACCTCCATTCACTCACTGCAGCAATTCCTGTCGGGTTTGGAAGCGATTTTGATTCACAAGCCTTGAAACATGTCTTCGGTCCCTCTCAGTCAGGATATTATTCCGACCACAATCCTGACGACGTGTTTGGTGTTCACAAGAAGTACGCGTCTGCTTGTAGACAAGTTAAACAGTCCGCTACGAAACACCAACAAATCCAACAATTTTAAGCGTCGTATGGCCTTAGGCACGGTCAAACACGATTGCCCCTTTTTGCCACTCTGTCACATCCTTCAATCTACCCGTGTTGACGTACAATGTCCGCTTGAAACATCAATGTCTCACTGATCGCTATTGTCTTATGCTCACGTAGGGACAGTGCACGTTCGCTGCGGCATCTCTACAGGCTTAACGATCCATCTATGCGTGCGGAGATCTTACTTTGTCACTTGCTGTGCTGTCTCTCCGTTAATTATCAAGCTCTATTAGTGTTGTATTCGGGATACTACCGTAAAACGTGTCTTACTTACATGAAATGTTAAAACCCATTGATCACTTGCCTCCACGACACGGTCGGCCATTTTACACTATTCAGGAAATGAAAAATGAAATGGCGTATGGCTTTTAGTGCCGGGAGTGTCCGAGGACAAGTTCGGCTCTCCAGATGCAGGTCTTTTGATCTGAGCCCGCAGGCGACCTGCGCTTCGTGATGAGGATGAAATGATGAAGAAGACTACACATACACCCAGCCCCCGTGCCAGCGAAATTAACCAATTAAGGTTAAAATTCCCGACCCTGCCGGGAATCGGACCCGGAACCCCTGTGACCAAAGGCCAGCACGCTAACCATTTTTTTTTCTTATTTGCTTTACGTCGCACCGACACAGATAGGTCTTATGGCGACGATGGGATAGGAAACGCCTAGGAATTGGAAGGGAGGGGCCGTGGCCTTAATTAAGGTACAGCCCCAGCATTTGCCTGGAGTGAAAATGGGAAACCACGGAAAACCATCTTCAGGGCTCCCGACAGTGGGACTCGAACCCACTATCTCCCGGTTACTGGACACTGGCTGACCATTTAGCCATGAAGCCGGACATTCAGGAAATGTTCCATACAGACGGTGAAGTCGAACCCCACCGACAAAATTTCGGAGATAGTTTATTAATTTTATTTATTTATTCGTGACCTACATTTGTGGTGAAATTAGGACTCATGGCCCTCTCTTACACTTAACCACTTTAAACAATCAAATTTAAAAATGAAAGAAA
Source organism: Anabrus simplex (assembly GCF_040414725.1). Taxonomy (NCBI): domain Eukaryota; kingdom Metazoa; phylum Arthropoda; class Insecta; order Orthoptera; family Tettigoniidae; genus Anabrus; species Anabrus simplex. Next base: position 1,139,144,473 of record NC_090266.1, read on the forward strand.
AAGGTACGTTACAGTAATTCTAAAAGGAAATAATACTACGAACAGATACACTAAGATTAAGTTACAAATTAGAACGACAATTAATGTGGCAACCGTAATATTAAGAGGAAACGTAATAATAATAATAAGAATAATAATAAGAATAATAATAATAATATAATGACTGGAGTGCATAATAGACAAAAAACTTTCACACAACATACACACAATGACTCACACAACTCAGTTATATGATCCCAGGAAAAACTATCGGCAGGCAGATTTGAATTTTTGAGTGAAGTACTGTGCCGAATTTCCATTGGGAGTGTATTCCAGAGTCTCAATGCAGTAACTAAAAAGGAATGATTGTAGGAATTCGTTCGATTTAGTGAAATTTAAAGTAGAGAACTAGAACAGGTACTAATTTCACGGAATGAGGACATGAAACGAAAATTAGAAGATAGGTAAGTAGGAGTGTTCGTCGAAAGTACTTCGTAAAGAAGAGTCATTAGGTGAAAATTCCTTCGTTCATTTATGCGTAGCCATTCCAATGTTTTGAAATATGGTGTAACATGATCGTCATGTCACAGTTGGAAGGCATATCGTATGAATGAGTTTTGTGCTGGTTGAAGTCTGAAAGCTTGTTCAGGGATACCGTCTGAGTACACTGGTATACGAGACCCGTGGTCTCCGGTGGCTCGCTACAGAGTAGCAATGTCACTAATGATTTCTTCTGTTTGTTACCCCAATCAACCTGGTTTCTGTTAAACGACCTTATCAATATACAAAAAGCCTGCAATATTCAATAACCAAAACGTACAACACAAAACATAGAGTATTAATGCGATAACCCCCGGACGAATCACGTATGCTACACTTTATCACAATGCGTTCAATCTGTTCTATTGGTGTATTGTACAGTAAAGGCTGTTTTAAAGGCAGCAACTCGGAGCCAATGGCTTCCAGAAGAAGAACTCCTGCGGGACAACATTCCTATACTCTGGCGTCTGTCAAGATATAGCATTTAGGACGGACGTAAAACAAAAACATTATTATACTAATTTTCAGTGCAATGCAGATGCAAGGCTGATTGGGGAAACAAACGAAACGAAACGCAATTACCCTGTAGCGAGCCACCAAAGTCCACGGGTCACTGATACAAACATATACAAAAGGGATTCCTGAAGAACCTCCGAAAATGTGTGGGTGGAGTTTGGCTTCCCCCTGTATATTATGAACAAAAAGTTAAAGACTAAAACCTTTGTAACTACTTTGAATCAAAAATTCAATCGGTCTTCAAAATTAATGTCATCAGAAAATAATATATTGTTCATCCCTGGACTTCAATATGCTGCTTTTCCAGTATCATGGCTATTTTAATTTAAAGTCTTCCGGTTTTAGATCTATACATATATAGTTAAATATAAAACCATACGTACTCTCAGTGGGCATAAATGATACTGAATCGTATTTTACAAACAATCTCTGGAAACTTCCAGCTAGTTAAAAATAGTTGTTTTCAAATTGCAATCCGTAGGAGAATTGAATCATTGTTTATGTTCCTCGTTCGCATGCAGACTTCATAATTGCAGTGCATGCCGCACCAGGGCAATCAATCTTTGTATCGGCAATGTCCAACACACTCGTCAACCGGCAGAGTGGGGAAAAGTTTTCTCAGTCAGTGCCGTAACTCATCAATTTAGAGGAAGTGCAGACTGAAAAACGAAAAAAAAAAAAAAAAAACATTGTCGAGTTTAAATAGAAATGTTTTTCCGATTAGAGCATGGGACGATCATCACCATACTAACGTAAAATTTGGAATTCAGTTTTGTGCAGATCAATTAATATTTACATAAATAACAGAAGGTATTGACAATAATGAAATTATTTCTGCTTTCTCCTTAGAAGTGAAAAAACATATTGTTTCTTAATGAAGATTCAAAAACTTAAGTATGTGCATTATAATAACGATAAATTGAGGTTTCGTTTATGAAGTAATATTCGACTTAGAAAAATCCGTGCTTTTCAGAGATGATTTTTTAATAATGAGAATGTCTTAACTGTTCAAGTCGATGGATCACAGTTGATGAAATGAATGAATAAAACTTAGAAGCCGAAATTCAGCTGAAGATAAACAGAAATTGTAACCTAGACTGCTTTTTAGTTTTTCAGGACAACCCTTAATTATTTCATTCATACATACTGCAACATTTAAGCAGTCAGAAGATGGATGTACTGCGTCTTCATTATAGACTGTCACGCATTTCTGCGTTCAGTCTGCAACGCAGTGCGAATTTACTAATTGATACCTCTTATCCCTAAATCATTACAAACTGAGTCTAACCATCGTCGTCTTGGTCTCGCTGTACTTCTACCACCTATCACCCAGTCCATTTTTCTCCTAGGTAACCCATCCTCTTCCATTCACCTCACATGACCCCACTACCGAAGGCGGGTTACGCGTACAGCTTCATGAATTGAGTCCACCCAGCTTCCATCCATGTCAAGCAAATTTGGTCTGAAGACAGACCGGTATAAAATAGCTTACAATAATGAAACAGCGACTACTATTGTACAGGATGTCAATACTTTATTAAGAAAGAAGAGGTATTTCGATGTCTATTAAGGGGGAGGGACCCAGCTTAACAAAGGAAAAAAAGATGGTTAATATTCATTCGATAGTTAAATATGCTACAATTGTTGTTGACAATTCCTGCACATATCCCAGTATTGGCATGCTTCCTGGCAACCGGAAGCAACTTCAATTATGTCAGAATTTTAATAATTTTAATATTTTAAAATAAAATGTTCAAAATTTCCCGCCTTTCTAACAATATATCGCTGTTTCTCTTATAAATTCCAAGTTTATAAGATTTTTCGTACTTTTTCTTTTTTTAAAGTGTGTATCAAACCTCCAGCTACAAAATCAACCTCAATCATTAACATAGACTGTAATTCGGATTTTTGGTTGGGTTTTTATTCCGAGTACCAGAAAATATTAATATTTTCGTAAATAAATATGTTATATAAAATCAGATTGAAGTACAACACTATGGGAGGAAATTCTGAAAAATTCATAATTATCCGTGAAATAGTAAGGGAGTTATGAAGGAAACCGTTAAAAAGGCGGGAAATTTTGAACATTTTATTTTGAAATGTTGTAATTAGAATTTTGACATTATTGAAGTTGCTTCTGATTGCTCTGAAGCATGTCAATACTGGGTTATGTGCAGCATTTGTCAACTACGTTTGTAGCATATATAACAATCGAATGAATATTGGCCTATTTTCCCTGTGTTAAGCTAGGTCTCCCCCTTCAGTGATTATAACAAACATGTCACGCTGAGCTTTTACATGAAAATAATCTATTAACACTAAATAGCCGAACAAAAGTGAAGCATGGAATAATCAATCATTAACAATAGGGTGAATAACGTCTATTTCCGACTCATTGGCGGAATGGTCAGCGTTGAGGCCTTCGGTTCAGAGTATCCCGGGTTCGATTCCAGGCCGAACCGGAGATTTTAATCGCCTCTAATTAATTCTTCTGGCTCGGGGACTGGGTATTGGTGTTTGTCCCAACACTTTCCTCTTCATATTCACACAAAACACTATGCTACCAACCACCACAGAAACACGCAATAGTGATTACATCTCTCCATGTAGGTTTGGCGTCAGGAAGGGCATCCGGTCGTAAAACAGGGCCAAATTCACACCTTCTACACAGTACCCAGCCGCGACCCCACAGGTGTGAGAAAAGCGGTTGAAAAGAAAAGGAAGATGAAGAGGACTAAATAACGTCTATATATTGTCTACCCCTTTATGAAGCAAAACGCTGATGATTATCAACTTGAACGGTTTCGATGATTCCATCATAATTTCTTGAAAAAGGGCAATTAAATGTTACGACTCGAGCTGAAATCTAGAAAGGTAATGGCATAAAAATTAATGTGAAAGGAAATTAATTTAACAAGACAGATTACGTGTAATGGCTTAGTGGAGTTTACGCACATATGAGATAAACGTTATTAGTAAGGTTTAATAGAGACAATATAGTCTGGAAATTAAAGAAGAACTTGTAAGTATATACAATATCTTATTTTTTAAGCGATAAGTTGTAATGAGTATAACGGGAGGAATATCTTGGTACTGTCAATGGATTACCGCGGAGAACTAACAGAAAGAAGGAAGCAAATGAACTAAACCATAAGGAGGAGTAATAATAAATGATTTCATAAAGGAGACTTCTCGATTTCAAGATAAGTGCGGCCAGTATCCAGTATTTGGGAGATAGTGGGTTCGAACCCCAATGTCGGCAGCCCTGAGGTTAGTTTTCCGCTGTATCCCATTTTCACAGCAGGAAAATGCTGGAGCTATACCGCAATTAAGGCCACGGCGGCTTCCTTCCGACTCCTAGCCATTTCCTGTCCCATCGTCGCCATAAGACCTATCTTTGTCGGTGCGACGTAAAGCAAATTTAAATAAAATCAATTTCAAGACATTCTGGACTATTTGCAATTGCCATATTTTCCCATTGTCTCTCGGTAATAGAATATGATTTACAGAAATGATTCACTTTTTATTAATGAAAATGAATAGGCATGACAGGACAAATTATTGGTGAGTTTAACAGCCAAGAACGGAAGCGAGAAATATTTCTGAATGGACATTTTAAGATGTACCCAATGGGGACTTGACATTTTGCACTTGATCTCCCAAAGATATATTCGTTAAATGGAGAACTCAGTTTTAAACTTTGTTATCTACTTCCGTTATTTTTTACTGACAAGGAAAAGAGCACGAACTTACCACATCCTCATTAGAAAGTTTCTAATTTAGGGCACATTGTTTATAGGAAAACCGCTGCTGAAGTCAGAAGTATCCAAATACCTTCTTAAGAAAATTTCACCGATATTGACCTTACATAAGATGGTCTAAGTGAATGTTAAGATTGTTTTGAATATTTAAATAAGTTTCCATATGAAACAAATGCATGTCTTTATAATGTTCTATTACATAAATAAAAAAATGTTAAAATGTATAACTTAGAGCATCAACCATGAATATTCATCGAGATATATGATGCATCGCTGCTGAAGACTATTCAAACCACCATGCGTTCAGAGTCGTGGAGCTGTGGGCTCGCATTCGGGAGAGAGTGGGTCCGAACCATACTGTCGGTAGCCCTGAAGATGGTTTTCCATGGTTTACTCATTTTCACACCAGGAAAATTCTGTACGTTAATTGAGACCACATCCGCTTTCTTCACACTCCTAGCCCTTTCCTATCCCATTATCGCCATAAGACCTATCAATGTCGGTGTGACGTAAAGCAAAATTGTAGGGAAAAAACACTATTCCAACCAGATACTTCTCGAACATTTATTTTATTCCTTGGTATATGCTGGGATCAAGAAGTGGACTACCACTAGATGTAGGTTATCCCTTTTCGATAGTTGGTTTAGTGAACGTCAGTCAAGCGTTTTGAGCTGTAGCCACCAGCCACCTGCTGCGTTCTCAAGGCTGTTTCAAAGGCTAGCTTGGCCTTTGCCTCTTCCACTGCCAATACTCAACACCTGATCAGTGGAGATGGTAGCTTAGGGTTTAGCAAATTAAAGTCCGGATTGTGGCTAAATGAACAGATTACTGCCTTTGGTCCAATGGTCCCAGTTCAATTCTTGGAATCAACCTCGTCGTACCTGGCTTGGGGACTGGGTATTTATGACGTCTTCGCCATTCATTTCATTCTCATTAGGTCACCACCAAGTCTTTCTAGAGGCTATGCACCATTATTATTATTATTATTATTATTATTATTATTATTATTAATAATAATAATAATATTGAGCCTCCGTGGCTCAGGCGGCAGCGCGCCGGCCTCTCACCGCTGGATACCGTGGTTCAAATCCCGGTCACTCCATGTGAGATTTGTGCTGGACAAAGCGGAGGGGGGACAGATTTTTCTCCGGGTACTCCGGTTTTCGCTGCCATCTTTCATTCCAGCAACACTCTCCACTATAATTTCATTTCATCTGTCAGACATTAATCATTACCCCAGAGGAGTGCAACAGGCCTCGGCAGCCGGCACAATTCTTAATATTCTCGCCACAAGTCGGGGGCTTCATTCATCCCATCCCTGACCCGGTCATTGACTGGAAAACAGGTTGTAGGTTTTCATTCATTCATTTATTATTATTATTATTATTATTATTATTATTATTATTATTATTATTATTATTGTTACGGAGTTATCCGTGGAAAGCAGAGGTGAAAGAAGGTGCGGGCTGGAATAGGTCTCAACTACCAAATTAAAGTTAATTTAAAACTTTAACAAAGGTTATATTTTCTTTTCAGTATCAACAAATGACAACAAATAACAGAAGTGTAACAGGTACCAAGTAGCAAATCAACAAATTAAGAAATTATAGATTACAGTCGTTACAAGTTTTGGGCTTCGAACCCCGTTTTACATTCCTGAGCCCTCAGCTCACAACCACAAATTACCAAAGGGCAGAAAACCCCTTCATACCAAGAAGCAATTGCCCCTAATTAGAATGGCAAGCCTCCTAGAGGCACGCAGAGATCAAATTGGGAAAGAGCAGTCCCGCTCCCAATTTTACAAGCCTATCAAAGGCCGCAACAAACTTCACTCCTAACTGCCCTCAAGGCACACATACAGTGAAACAGGGGTACCTTGTCCCCAACCTACAGGGCCTTCACATGAAGAAAACAAAACTTTGGGTTAATTAAATGGCCCAAAAAACCAAATTGACTGGAGGCGTAGCTTGCACTCCTACATGAAACTTCTTAAAACCTAGGTGGCACTCGGCCAGTTATACAGGGGCTAATCCCATACTAGGGAGGTGACTCGTAGAAGAATAATTTATTACATAAAGAAGAGAAGAAAATCGATTATGAAAACGCAGTCACCTCAAAACAACATAAGTGGGAGCTCGAGAGGGTTAAGCACTCTCTATCCCAAATTGCGGTTAATTTACATGAATATAGTAAGGTTTACATTAAAAAGGATTCGAACCTTCTCCGCGGGTTAAAACTGCTGAGCTAGCAAGAAATAAAGTTCTTAAACGGCCATTACCTTGTTGATGAACTGCTGCCCGAAGAAAGAGGCGCTTCCCGCCCCCTGCTACATAATCACACACTAAGCAAGTTTTCGATGAAGTGGCGACGAGCCATGAACGTCAGCAGTTTTATACGCTCGGGGAAAGTTCGAGACCCTTCGTGAATAAAACAGACCCGCCCACTACCTTTTATTGGTCGGCTAAAGATTACATGTCCAAACTGAAGAAGAAATCTAGGATTGGTGGAAAATTAATTTAGAAAATTCAGGATTGGCTGAATTCAAAACTGGCGGAAACAGAGATCAATATTGCCAACCCAAGAAATGAAAGAAAGAAATTTAACAAAGAACAAACTTATGGATACAAAATTTCTTTCAAAAACAGTTCGTTCACTTCGCACCAGGGTGCACAGTTATGGTTTTTATGTAATGACCTCTAGAACAGAATGTCCACACTTCTTGCTACGGAGTAAACAAACACAAATCGAAATAGACATAGTTCAGAACACTTCAAAATTTACAGTAGTGACATCTTCCAAGAAACCTTCGATTTAATACAGATTTTAAAGTTCAGAGTTTCTCCTGTAGGGGATACTTTTTAGGCGCACAATTTAAATTTGTGGGGTCGGGGTGTACCAACCGCTACAATTATTATTATTATTATTATTATTATTACTATTATTATTATTATTATTATTATTATTATTATTATTATTATTATTATTATAAGCTGGTCGAAGGCTATGTTCCAAAAATGAACAGTAATACTGCGCATTGACGATCTGATGTGGAGGAACGTAATGAATTATGATAACACCATCACAGTCGCACACGATAATAACAATTAAGTTTCACATTCTTCGGTTCTGACGAATTTCCGATATTCGTGGTAAAAAAACAAAATGAAAAGGGTATGGTTTTTAGTGCCGGGAGTGTCCGAGGACAAGTTCGGTTCGCCAGATGCAGGTCTTTTGATTTGACTCCCTTAGGCGACCTGCGTGTCGTGATGAGGATGAAATAATGATGAAGACCACACCTACACGCAGCCCCCGTATCAAAGGATTCAACCAATTATGGTTAAAATATGCCGGGAATCGAACTCGAGACCCCAGTGATCAAAGGCCAGCACGTAAGCATTTAGCCATGGAGCCGGACGATCTTGGTGGGGACCCGTAATGACGCCATTCGTTCGATTGGCGTTTCAGCAGTGGCTCGTACGATTTCGCCCATGTCTTGTCCAGCGTAATGATAAGGCGTAAGAAAGCCACTCCTTCGCGCTCATAGTGCTCCAAGTGGTTACGAGCAGCGTCGTATCGTAACCTATTTTGCATTTCCGTCAAATCACGTGGAACCCATCGTGATGCAACTTGTCTCGTGCGCAGGCGTTCCTTTAGAATATGAAGCTCAGTAGTATGCGCTAATCCGGTGTCTCGGGCCAGCTCACGAATCGTATGACGTCGATAAGTGTCCTGTAACGCGGCAAGAACATGCACTTCTTGTTCACTGACTCTAGGACGACCTGGTCGACGCATGCCTGCTACATTTTGGCGTCCCTTGTTGAAGGCTTTTACCCACCGTGCCACCGTTATGTAAAGCAATGCAGATTCCATGCAAGCCTCTTGAAGACCTTGATGACACTGTCGAGCTCTATGACCTCTGGTACACTCAATCTTTATCCAACTCCGTTGTTCCTGTTTCGAAAAGATCGTGACAATACTACCTTAGACCGCCAGCTAACACGAGGATCTGTTCCTCTCGCCAGTTCGCACGCGCGTCATGTGACATTCCATGTGCTCTGAGGAAAGGTAGGTATGTAACTAACGTGTGCTATCAGCGGCATTATTAGTTTCCATTGCATGGCGTCTCTACAGCAGTGTTGCCATTATTAAAGTTCCAACCTTCGTATATCAAGAAAGAACCGAACAGTTTGTGGCTATGTTAACACTGATGCTTTCTCGGCCCGTACTTATAGACATGATACGGAATTTTTGGCTTAAGCCGTGTCAGGAAAACAAGGTGAAACGCCTTTACGTTTCGCAGAGAACTTAGCTCTGCGTCTTTACAAGAAAATTTCGACTGTTCTCGGGGAAGTCTTCTACAATAATGAGGCTTTCAATTTAAGAATGCTTTACCTTTGGTGAACTGTAGTGGTACGCTTGCTCGTCACCAGGTGGCTCGCTGTACAGTACGCTGGCACAGCGCTCCTTGCGGGAGCTGACAACAACATTAAGCTCGAATTAAGATGTTCTATTATACCGTGTGTGCGTGAGAAGTATCAGAGAGGACATAGGACGAACCAGGGACGAATGTGGTAGAAGGAAATAGAAAATAATAATATACAATAAAAGCTACTAAAGACACCAGGTTAGAACAGAACAGTGCTGGAGAATGGACATAAAATATGTGGAGGAAACCAGATGAAGATAATGATGTGAGACGGTGTGAGAGGATGGGGGTAGGACATAACCGGTGCACACACGTTATGGAAGTATGACAGTAACACGTAACACATAGTTTGGAATGAACCAACTTGTGATGACGAACGTACGAATTTGGAAAACACCGAAACAAAATAACAATATAGAAGGGACAGGGAAGAGAACTACCCACGTAAATCCTTAATGGCTGGCAACCACGTATTTGTGGCTATGTTATTGCGTATTTCTTGTAGAGTGGTATTTTTTCATAAAATGTTTGGTGATATACAAGTAGGTATTCTACATTAGAATTTTCAAAAGCAATTAAAGATCCTTAGATTCGAGTATTATATAAACCGGCCGAATGGCTGTGCGGTTAGAGGCACGCGGCTGTGAGCTTGCATCCGGGAGATATTGGCTGTCGGCAGCCCTGAAGGTGGTTTTCCGTGGTTTCCCATTTCCACACCAGGCAAACGCTGGGGCTATACCTTAATTAAGGCCACGGGCCTTCCTTCCAACTCCTAGGCCTTTCCTATCCCATCGTCGCCATAAGACCTATCGGTGTCGGTACGACGTAAAACCACTAGCAAAAAAATAAGTATTATATAAACTAGAAAGAACTGGACGCAGTCAATATTACTAAAGCGTCAATCGTGTCAATCGAGAAGAGAAGTCTATAAACTGGATGTAAGATAAAACCTATTCCAGTTGTAGCATCAGTTCAACTGTATTGTTAATTTCGTCATTGAGGAATTAGCATTTCATTTTACGAAATATAGGACTCATTACAAAGCCGCGTGTGAAGTCAATTTCGGATATGAACAGGCAACAACGCCGTTATTGGTAGGAAGAGCTAGGAAATAGATTAATTAGAAGTGCAAACAGTGTGCACCAAGTAAACTGGAAATTCAGCCTTAGAGCCGTTCACAAAGTGTACACAATCTATCCTAAGAGCCTGTTCGAAGTCGAACAACCGATACATTAGGAATGTTCCAGAAACCCCACACAGGTAGAGAATACAAGTGAATTTGCAGTATTCCAACAATTGCACATTTATAGATGAAGGCAAGAAACTAAACAAATGCGTCCATGTAAAAACAAGACTACTCAAACGACTCGAATAAAATACAATCCAGTACTATTCACTGGAATGAGCAGGGAAGACTAAAATAGATAATAGGATCGACCTAATATGACACTTCATAAGCCGAGAAGCAATGGAGGAATTTATAGGCTAGGCACCAGAGAACATCTATTCAACACATGTTAAGAGAAAAAGGATCATAATTGACGAAATTTTAGGTGACGAAGTGTCTCTATGATCTGCTGTAACACCTAAGTCTTTCATAGAAGAACGTGCTTTCATGAGCTTTATAGGGAGGCAGGTAAGGTAACTTCAGTTTTATTTGGATGCAGATATGGTGATCATAGCCACGGCCCACTATTTATAAGAATCACAGGGATACGTTCCTTCATTTCAAAAATACTTCATATCTTCGTCGGGATTCGAACTTCGGGCTCTTTTGGGAGAAGCCAGTAAGGTTGCAAATAGGCTATAATACCCCCTTCCTTCCACATCAGACGATAATCCATAATGAGCCCTGCGCTTTCCGACAGATATATCGTACGCCAACCATCAGATCAGGAAGCCTTTCACAATATACACAAATATCCAATAACGAACGTGACTTACATATGTTTAAAACAATGACGATTCTCTTCTTCTTCTTATTATTATTATTATTGACGTTTTAAGGGTCCAACGCAGCACTCCACAATAATTGAACTCATTGCGTTCATGAGATTTCTTTAATATATGGCATATTTTATACACTTGATTAGATACCATCTGACTGAAGAGCATGATTTAAATTTTGAAATTTAAAAATGTCTGAATTCTTCAGTCGGTTTATGAACAGTGAAATGTACCAAGTGATATTCATCTTGACAGTTCAATAAGCAGATTTTTTGTATTATCTACGGTGTATCGTTAATAGTTGCCAGTCTTAATAACTATGATTATCTCTGTCTGCCTTACTTAGTGTATAGGATTGTCAAATCTTTCACAAATTGACATAACGATTGCAATACATTTCGAAACTTCAGCTAAGGCAAAATGGTCTTATAAAAAGGATACCGCTGTAATTACGAATCCGCAGTGCGGTGAAATACTGAGTAACCAATGTGGAAATACAAGTATAATCTACAAATATTTGTAGCACGTGCGAAACATGCATTGTTTCATAACATATCCTTGGAATGTTGGCAAAGCCAATTTATTTACTCCATGTAATAGATAGCAAACACCATGATGTACGTGTAGCGTGCCTGCCTCTTACGCGGAGGCCCCGGGTTCGATTTCCGGCCAGATCAGTGATTCTTACTTGGACCTGGGGGTTTGATCGAGGTTCATTTAGGCTACGCGATTACAAATGAGGATTTATCTGACGGCCAAGTGGCGGCTACGGTCCAAAAATCCAAGAAAAACGCCCGGAGCATTTGCCAGGCTAACCAGGCATTACCTCATAATCTGCAGGCCTTCGGGATGAGCAGCGGTCATCTGGTAGTCCAAAGGTCTCTCAAGTTCGGTATCTCCAGAATATTTTATTAAACATTTTCATACAATTGATGTGGTTAATCGTGAATAAGGGTTACAATATTCTGACTGATCATGATTTTGTTTATTTATTAATGTCTTTCTGAACATGGTGGGGCTCAGGCTATGTCTGCTTTATCCCGAACCATGTAATTATACACCTGCATAAACAGCATATATTGAGCACTATAGCTATTTAAAATTAAATGTCAATTTAATCACCACCCACCTCATGGCACTACAGCCCTTGGAGGGCCTTGGCCTACCAAGCGACCGCTGCTCAGCCCGAAGGCCTGCAGACTACGACGTGTCGTGTGGTCAGTACGACGAATCGTCTCGGCCATTATTCTTGGCTTTCTAGACCGGAATGTCAATTTAATGCAATTTAAAATTAACGAAAATATCATTTAATTGAAATTAAATTGCCTTTAAATGGCACTTTAAAATTATTATAGAATGAATATACAGTATTTACAACGTTTAAAAACTAAGCCTTGAAAAATTTTAACTGTAATATTAACTACCTTACATTTACATAATAATCTAACTTTTGAGGATGCTTTTTAGGTTCATTAATCTCAATTTTCGTATAACTTCCAGCTCTTTCGTCTGATTAGCTTTAGGTTACTTGTGTTCCTAATATCAGACGGTATAGAATTCCAGGTACGTATGGCCCCTGGTACAAATGCTTTGTTTTACGTACTGCTGTGATGAGTGAGGATGGACAGCAAGCATCGTGTTGATGACCTTGAGTGTGTTCTACCTGAGGGTGAGAAGTAGTTGAAATCTATTCTGAGGTAATCTGTAATGTTATGCAGAAGAGAAACAGCATGGTACTCACGTCTGTCAACTAATCTTAACCAGGATAGCTGATGGAAGTATGAGCTGACGTGTGAATGGCATGGAACATTTAGAACAGAAAGCGCTCAGCTGGGCGCCCGTTGAGGCTAGCCCAGTGCGGCTGGGCTCTCGTGACGTAAATGCGGGCAGCTTACGCAGCAAACAAATGTCACAGTGAAGCGAGAGAGAGAACACACTTTGCAAGAAAGCGAGGGAATAATGACATTCGATTGTAATTACGAAGCTCTCATCCCCTACTCAGCGAAATTATAATTGGGATACATTATATAAAATAAAACTCTATAATCGAAACTTAAACTGACCTTTTCAAGATATTCTGGTATTGATTTATACTGCGCTCGATATAAACGGTCAATGTAATTTTCTTATACGTATTCATTCTAAGAAAAATGACAAGTTATACTTTTGTGTTACAATCTACATAGGCACCGAGTTTAAGCGGACAAGCTACGATTTACAATTCCTTGGATGGGAATGGCAGTATTTTCATTTAAGAAAGTAAACTTCATTTTATTCATTAAGCACAATGTATTATAACTGCAGAATTCAACAATGATTTTTCACAATATTGTACTGTTTTGTGTCTTAACCTGTTCACTGAATTTATTAGAATAGTATTTAAAATTTAACATGCGTCCGGTGATAATAGCTAGCCTCTAAATTGCGAGAGGGAGCTTCATCCCGCGTGAGGAAATAGATATTTACTACTCAAGATTAAAATACAACATATCTACCAGATAGATGTACAGTATGCCTTCAAATAAATAACCTGATTGATTTTATTCCCGGTAAGCATGTTGCTGAGTTTATCAGATAATTTAAACCCAAACCACCACAAGCCAGAACTTATCCACCTTAACTTCGTATTATAATTATTAGAACTGTTTCTAAAGCACCTCTGAAGGCGGGACGTTCGTGTAAGAACAAACTATTTTAAAGATGCACCAAACCCACAGTTTAAATTTTGTACCATGCTTTACATGAATTTAACACATTTTACTTTAATTCCCTGGATTATATACATATATCTATTACATTTTTTATTTTTTAAAATTATATACGTAACTTTTTCCAAGAAACTATTCAAGAGATTTCTACAAATTTTTCTCTGTTTAATCTCTTTGCATATAGTAATCTTCTCTCATGAGGACTTTTCAATACATCGAATAGGAGAATTTTAATACTTTCTGAATTATAATTTTGTAAGTATGATAAAAATTCATGCAAAATCCAACCACTTTGCCCCATAGCTCATCCTACACTCAGAATTTCTAAATTTACTCTGGAGACAACATTTGTTACATTTATAGAAATAAATTTACAAAATTTCATAATTATAACCTGCATAGATTCCAAGAAAAGGTACATAAACTTTTAAAACCATACATTTCAGGAAATTCAATTTAAAGTTGAACCTACTCTTCTTTCCTATCTCATCTCTTCAGAAGGCCCCAGATTTTTACTCAGGGTCTTCATTCCCTTCAAGGTTTCTCTTCTGGTTTTTGGTTTTCTGCTTTCTTTCCTTTACCAGATCTTCAACTGACGTTTCAGCTGCAGAGAGACGCTGTAAATTTATTTTTTCAAGATGTCTTGAGTGAAAATTCCTACCTTAAAGCTCATTCTCTCTAATACCTTCATCCTCCGTACGTTCCCATTATTAAATACAAGAATTGCATCATAAGATGCAATTCTAACAACTGTAGCAGATGAATGTGTGGTTTTAGGGCATCGTTTCCATGTGAATGAATTTAGAGACTCATTTGGATTCTGGTTTTTGCCATGAACACACATTTTTGAGAAGTTCAGTATCGGCTAGAAACATGTAAGTGGGCTTGACAACATCTAGGATACATTTGGAAGCCTATCCTTATGAACGTATGGGTTGTTATACCTCTGAGCCTGTAGATATTTACACCAGCTAATGTGACACAGATTATGATTGGGTTGTTCATCTGTTGACACCATCTGAAAAAATGTAGCCCATACTGAATTTTTCATGTCACTTACACTGGATAGGTTCTGTCTTATAGCCTTGCCATAACACAATTGAAGAGTGTCTATCGAGTCTGTTGTGTCCATTATTGCCCTTTCCATCTTCCAACGTTTTGCCCTTCATATCACTGACAAGTTTTCTCAATCTAGAGCCATTCTCTTCTGGATGTGTCCAATGCATTCAAGTTTCTCAACTGAAAGTTCTCCATAAATTTTGCTCTCTCTCACAGTCTTGAATGCACTGAAGTCACCATCCCCAAGATACTTCACGTATCCAACACCACGTTTCTTGACAGATCTGTCAAGAATAATTTTCATACCAGCTCTCTCCATTCCACCACTACTGCAGTTATGACTTTCTACCTCTTCTCCACTTTCGTCACATTCAGTATGTGCACAGATGTGGCAGAACTTGCCCTATAACTTGGACATCAAGTACCTTACCTGTGTCAGTACTTATGACACTTGACACCACCACCTAAGGATGCCCTCTTTTCATGAATTTACCATCACATGACACAACAAGGTCTGTTCTAATATGACTAGAATCGTTCTCATCTAAGGGGTCATTTTCTGCAATAGCTTCTACGGTATCTGCTATCATACTGTCCTCACAAACTTCAGCAATTATGTTTTTCAGTTCACAGTTTATTAAAAAAATCTCAGACATGGTGCTGGCATATTCATTATGCCACACAAAAAATGTCACCCTTCTCTCCCAACTCTAATGCACCTCACGCCATAGGAAAACCTCATATAGCTTCATAGTACCACTTATTACACTTAGGAGTTTTGAATGAAGTATGAGCATCACAGTATTTGCATATAATACGCAGATTGGCCAAAAATCCCACTCTGTTACCATCATCTATAAACTGAATGTTATCTCTACCACATGACTTGAAGACACAAGAAAATTTCACTCTTGCAGTTAATAATTCAAGGTCAATTAATCTAAATCCAGTGTACCGAAATTCATTGCTGTTGTAGTCTGTACACTGTTCAACTCATCAATTTTCCGTCTGGAGCTGCTAGGAGTCGCGTTCACTTTTTCAGAAGATGTTCTTACTTCGGATCTAACCTCATTGCTGGTTTGTTTCTCACGTCTTGCGTCCAATAACTTCTGCAAACGCATTTTATGCAGTATTATATGCACTCTTTCTGACCGTGACATTGTTGAACAATGAACGAATCGGACACGTGCGTAAATTCCGTCAGTAGCACAAGGCAAACAAGAATTTATTGCTTCTTCATAAACAAGGCAGCTGGTTTGGTATTGTTTCTAAGATACGGAACACAGTCACAGATGATCTATAAAACCAAAGAGTATACTGTATATTACAGCCTTCTAGATGTATCCCGTGCAAGTTTGCTTGAAAGTAATGCGTGGAATCATTGTTCACCGAGCTAGTATTGAAGTGTTGCTTCAAAAGTGGGCGTGGTAGGAAGTTCGCGTCACACAATTAATTATTATTTTTCAGGTACTTCGGAAGTGATTTCATCCTTGAAACTTTGGGAACTTATTGCCAATGCGTTCTACTGATGAATAAATTGAAATTTGACATTTTCGGCCAATTTCATGAATTGAAAATTGTAATTCATTATGTACATTATAAAAATACTGTATCCGGTCAAAAACATAACCTGCAATGAGCGTAAATATCTTATTTCTTACAACGTAAATTGAAAATGACGAGGATTTCTGACCTCCTTCTTTCATTATTTTCCGCCTCCATTTCGAACTCGGGTATCGCAGCAGTGGTTGGAAGTGACTGGGAGAACTTCGCCCAACCTTCACAGCCTGCGACGTAACCACAGCGTCACTGTGGTTGAATAGCATACGCTGCGCGCACATCGCCTGCCAGCCCGCCCACTTATACAATACTGGGCGCCCGCAAGACGGTATGCCCAGCGGCAGCACCTCTGGCTTTTTGGATGAATCGCATGCAGATGTTATGCGCCCGTTGAATTTTAGAGCCAAGTGAACAACTTGTGTTATTGTAGACCTCACCGTAATCAAATATTGGTAGTCCGAGGAATTTCCTGGTATTGACTGGTAGGAAGTCCCTCATTTTGTACAGTGACCGTAATGAATCGAATACATGTTGACATTTCTTTGTTACGAGCTTGGATCAACTTAAATACTTATGAGAATTATTCCACGGTTCTTTTTTTTTTGCTAGTTGCTTTACGTCGCACCGACACAGATAGGTCTTATGGCGACGATGGGACAGGAGAGGGCTAGGAGTGGGAAGGAAGCGGCCGTGGCCTTAATTAAGGTACATCCCCAGCATTTGCCTGGTGTGAAAATGGGAAACCACGGAAAACCATTTTCAGGGCTGCCGACAGTGGGGTTCGAACCTACTATCTCCCGAATACTGGATACTGGCCGCACTTAAGCGACTGCAGCTATCGAGCTCGGTTCCACGGTTCTTAACGGAGGCTTTCACTGATATAGGTGTTTTATTTACCTCGAAAACCGTTACGTTGGTGCTTTCTAGTTCGGCATGCCCTTCGTTATATTTTTTTATGACGGCTTGCGATTTGAATGAATTTACCTTCAGGCATTGGCTACTACTCCATTCTTTAATGTTCCATAGATCGTCATTTAATTTAATGGTGGATTCTTGCATGTGATTCTTGTTAAGAATATACAATTGGATGATGTCTGCCAGTAAGTGATATTTACAGTTCGTCAGTTGTTTTTATAGGTCATTCATGTACAGGGAGAACCGAAGGGGTGATAAAATCCCAACCTGTGCTACATTCATTTCAGTGTTTTGCCATCTAGACGTATTTTATTCCATTGACAAAGATTGCTGACCTCCAGTGATATAGGGACGTACCCGTGATAATACACTATTATAGAATAACATCACTGCTTATAATAATAATAATAATAATAATAATAATAATAATAATAATAATAATAATAATAATAATAATAATAATAATAATAATAATAATAATAATTGTTACCGTGGTTTGGTGGATTAGCAGAGGTGAAAGAAGGTGCTGGGATGAACAGGTCTCAATCTACGAAATTAAAGTTAATTTAAAATTTAACAACGTTATATTTTCTTTTCAAGATCAATAAATATCAATTATAACAGGTACTCAGTAGCCTAGCAACAATTCGAGAAAGTACAATTACAGAGTTACAGGATTTGGGCTCCGAGAGACAGACACACAATTCTTGAGCAATGAGCCCAACTTTACTTATACATAAGGTTTAACAAAGGGGCAGAAAACCCCAATCATGCCTAGGAGCACTTGCTCCCTATTACTCAGAAAAGCCTGCTCGAGGCACACAGAAACCAAATTTCAAAAAGAGCAATCCGCTCTCAAGGTTCCAGCCTATCAAAGGCCACACCAAACTCCACCTTCAAACTGACCTCCAAGCACATGAAAACAGGGGTAAAAATACCCAACCTACTGAGGCCTATTCGTTAAAGAAACAGGAAAATTACATGGCCTCCAAAATACCAACTTGAGAGGAGGCGACCTTGCACTCCAAATACACTTTATTTAAAACCTACTTGGCACTAGGCCGTTAATGCAAGGGCTAATCCCATACTAAAGAGCTGACTTATATAAAAAAACGATTTACATTACATTAGAAGGGAAGAAACAGTTGAGAAAATAAATTCACCTCAAAGCAATATGAGTGGGAGCTTGAGAGGGTTAAGCACTCTCTATCCCAATTTGTAGGTTAAAAAGATAGAATAGATACCAAGTGTCTTTACATTTTAGAGGAAATTAACATGGTAAAAGGCTTCTGACCTGCCCCGAGAGTTAAACTGCTGAGCTAGCAACAAAAGAAGTTATTAAAAGGCCATTACCTGGTGGTTGAACTGCTGCCCGAAGAAAGAGGCGCTTCCCGCCCCCTGCTACGTACTTTACACACTGATAGAAGTTACTGAAGTGGCGCAGAGACCCGAAAATCAGCAGTTTATATACCCTCGTGGAAAGTTCGAGGCGTTTCAGGAATGAGAACACCCGCCCACAATCATTTTATTGCTTAACAACGAAAACCCCTACACTAGATGAAGAAGAAACACATTATTGGTGGAAAATTAATTAGAGAAATTCGGGATTGGTAAATTCAAAACAAGGGGAAAGAAAGGGTTAATATTGCCAACTTAAACAATGACTGAAAGAAATTTAACAAAGAACAAACTTTTGAACGCAAAATTTCTCCAAAACACAGTTCTTTCACTTCGCACTAGGCTGCACAGTTGTAGTTCTTCAGCAGTGCCATCTAGAAGAGAATGTTCACACTTCTTACTACAGGCAAAACAAAAATACATCGAAAACGACCCAGTTCAGAAACTTCAAAATTTACAAGTAGGGACATCTTCTGAGAAACTTGAAAATTAGCACTGTAGTTACAGTTCAGGCTTCCTCCAGTAGTGGAGTTTCAACTGGCGCAAGGTTTGAATTAGCGGCGCGGGGGTGTACCGCGCGGTACAATAATAATAATAATAATAATAATAATAATAATAATAATAATAATAATAATAATAATAATAATAATAATAATAATAATAATAATAATAATAATAATAATAATAATAATAATAATAATAATAATAATAATAATAATAATGTTATGAGCTTTACGTCCCACTACCTACTTTTACTGTTTTCGAAGACTTCGAAGAGCTGGAATTTAGTCCCGCAGTGGTTATTTTACGCGCCAGTAAATCTACCAAAAAGTCAGAAGGCCAGCGCCTCAGCCGTCTGAGCCACTCAACCCGGCCCATCATTTCTATTTTGGCTACTAAAATACCACTGTCTACGCAGTCAAATGCCTTTGTAAGATCGAGAGCAATGATAATAGCATTTTATTATTGGCGTATGGCAACAAGTTAGATACATATATACAAGTATATAATATTTACAAATATACACCGACAAGAAATATGTTTTATAGCAGATCGGTGATCCACTGTATGGCTTCCTTTGTTGGTTCCAAAATTCGCTCGGGCTACCTGTGTAGGAACGTCGTGTACAATCACTTACAATATGGGGGATCGTCTGCCGAGAGGCACCACAGTCGCACTCTGGTGGTGAAGTGTATTTCCACTTATAAAGGGCATCCATGCATTGCCCATGATTTGTTCTCGTATGATTCAGAGTGGTCCAAAGCTTACGCGCTAGATGATGTCCACCAGTAAGATGTTCACCAGAAAAGATGTTATGTAAGAAACTGTCTGTGGCAACTTTCCAACGACTTCTCCATTCTTCTAAAGGGTGAAAATTCCCATCAGCCAATGTGACAGCATCATGCAAAGATGAATGAAGTGACTTGAGCCTTGTTATGTTCAGAACAGGAATATCATCCAAAACAGGCAGTTGAGGGTTCATTTCTATCTTGTTGTACTCTCGAATGAGAGCATTTGATATTCTTAAATCAGGCGGCATTATACCTGACGGAATTGGGAGCCAGTAAAGGGGTGTGGACTGGATAGCACCAGATATTAACCATGCTAGCATTCGGTTGAGTATCACTGAGTCTAGTATCCAAAATATTTTGGCATTACACTTGATAGCACACAATCCTACAAACCACATCTTATGAATCTGTCCAAAAAGCGCAAAACACGTAATAACACCCTTCAGAAATTGTGTGGCTCAAGTTGGGGTTCCTCAGCAAGGACTTTCAGATCTTCTGCTTTGGGACTGGTTTTCTCGTGTGCTGAGTACTGTGCACCAGTTTGGCTGAAGAAAGGTAATGGCAATTTGTCCGTTATCCATTGCTAGCTCAATGTAGTTTGCTACTTTTACTAATGCTGCGGTGGTGCTAATTATTTGATCTAAACCTTGACTGACATCTGTCAAGTAAATTATGATGTAAAAGATAGTCTGTCCTTTATTTGTATACTAGTTTCTCCAGTTTTTTCCTACGACGGGGATGATACTAATTGGGCGGTAATCGTCCAGGATTTTGGAGGTTCTATATTAATGATGACAGCATTTCTTACCAGACAAAGTAGTGGTCGCCATACTACGAAAACGTACAACTAAGCAAATTCCTCAATTGTGCCGAAAGTTGAAGGGCTAAAGAGCCCGAAAAGGTTTCAAGTTGTGAGTCTTGGATAGCTCTATCAAAATATTAAAAAATCGGAAATCACTTCCGGCCTAAATGCAGTTCCGGGAAAACATAATTCTCTCTGTAATGTGTTCCTTGGTTCAATACCCTCAGTGTTTAATTTTTTTGAAAAATGTAGACACCAAATATAGTTATAAGGGCTTAAGTGTCTGCATTAACGCTCGTAGTGGTAGAAAAAATGAAAACTGCTAATCTAATCGACCGGATAACAATTGATTAAGAAAAGGATTATAATGTTTAGGAATAAATAAAGAATACATCTATATTCTCATACTTTATTATATTTTATTTACTTAAAGTTCGTCACTCATATCCCTAGGACGTTTTCAACAGTGAGTTGCTTGCCTGAAGGGCTAGAACTGTGGATTTTTCTTAAAAGGGGCAGGTTTGTTCAATCGTGTCAAGCAGACCCTGAATATCTGTCACTGAAGACATTCTTTACCTAACCTGGAGTAACATGGGAGAAGCATTATGCATTTCCTTTGAAGATATTCTATTAATAACGCCTCCCTTTTTAATTCTGTTCGTCTGGATGGCTCCGCAGCTAAAATAAGAATTCAGGTCGTCCAAAGGTACATTACAGTTGCTATCGTATGTATTTGTTTTGTTTAAACCAATCTCGTGGAAAGCTTTCCATACAATGGTATAGTGTTACGTGTACTTAAAAATTTCGAACTAGTAGAGGACTTCAGCGGTGTTATTTATCATCTGCGCTGTTTAATTTCGATACATTTATATTTTTCAAAATTGTCCTGTGATCGATGTTTAACGTAAGAAATATAGTCTGCATCTCTGTCTTTAATTTGATCGCGAATTTCTTGTTTGAGCCAAGGGTCGCTTTACTCCAGTAGTACGCAATACAGTCGAACAAAGTTAAGAGAATTTCCTTAAAATGAGGTACTTTGTCAATTTCCTTAATCATACAGGCTACCGAATTGTGTGCCATGCTGTGCTCAGAGCTTTCTCAATGAGGGCTTCTTCGGTCAAATTTTTGAAATCCCTGTGTGTGATTACATCAGGCTTGTACTTCGGACACTTGAAAGAGTATGCAGCGAAAATCACATTACGGTGGGAAAGACCTAGCACAGACATCTCTCTATGTGCAAATATGCTGTCATTACTGTTAACAATAGTCCGGCTCCATGGCTAAATGGTTAGCGTGCTGACCTTTGCTCACAGGGATCCCGGATTCGATTCCCGGCAGGGTCGGGAATTTTAATCATCATTGGTTAATTTCGCTGGCACGGGGGCTGGGTGTATATGTCGTCTTCATTATTATTTCATCCTTATCACGACGCGCAGGTCGCCTACGGGCTTCAAAAGAAAATACCTGCACCTGGCGAGCCGAAGTTGTCCTCGGACACAATAGTTAGATTGAGGCGTGTGTGCGAGGTTGGAACGTGTTTTGTGGGATTTGAGGGACAGGACTGTCGTATTGATAAATTCAAACATGCATGTTAGTCGCATAGACTCAGTAGTTTCCTTTGCCAGGTAAGTGTTAAAGTCTCCCTTTCAAATCATATGTTCATACCTGGATATTAAATTCTCTTGCACTTCCTCCAGATTCGTGATGTTTCCAGTCCTCCGACACACTACACCGAGTAAACACGTCGTACCACGAACTTCAATTTCTACGAACAAGAACTCTGTTCTATGAGAGTATTCACTTGACGATTTAAATATTTCCTTATATTTCAAATCATCAAGTATGAATATCCCGACTCCACCTGCGGGCTTTTCCTCCCCATCGTTCCTAACTAAAGTATATCCACTCATCTTAACTAGTGCTGAAGAGGTAGACTGACGTAACCATGATTCTGAAATTATTACGTGAGAGTAATTCAAAATCAAATGAGCCGGAGCCAAAACAAAAAAGATACCGCTGAAAGGATTGTAATGCAATTGCCTGCAGATGAATGTGCGGTCCCTATAAGAGCGCTGAGGGCCTACGCTCGCCAATGGAGGGTCATAGTTGAGCACCCGCACGCGTTGATCGTCCACTGTACCCAGCCGTACTGAAATCAATGAAATGGAGGCTTCAAAAGAAAAGCAATGGGATGTAGAGCGTTTCCTGACAGCTGAAGGAGTGAGGGGAACGAGAATTCATCGAAGAATGGAACAAAGGTACGGAGAGCACTGCATGTCTGTTTCAAGGGTGAAGGCATGGCACAAGCGATTCAGGGGATGACGCATGTCGTTGGCCGATTATGCACGGTCTGGTACTCCACACCGAATTACCGGTACCATTGTCCAGCAGGTGGATGCCCTCATTATGTAGGACTGGCGAGTTACTGCAGCAGCCATTGCCGCAGAGGTCGGAGTGAGCGTCAGAAGTGTTCACGCCATCTTTAAGGGCAGATTGAAATTTCTCTAAAAGTGTGCCCAATGGGTGCCTCACAATATTCAACCAGCACAGAAAGCATGTCCAATGGTCCTGAACATCTGCTGCTTTATGCCAAGGAAGGGAATGAGTTCTCGTCACGAGTGGCTGCTGGAGACGATAAATGCTGTCATCACTTCGAACCCAAGTCAAAACGGCAAAGTCTCCAGTGGAAGCATGCAGGGTCGTAGCGACGTCAAGCACTACGTTCGGAACTGGTTCACAACGCAGCCTCAAGGATTTTAGGAGACGGCCATTCACCGCCTTGTGTCGCAGTGGGGCAAGAGCCTCAACAGTGCTGGGCAATTATTTTGAAATAACTGTACAGGTTTACATTTTATAGCTTCTGGCTATTTTCTTTCCAAATGACCCTCATAGCATGCAGATTGCAGACTGAAATTATTTGGGAGAATTCTGTGAAATGCGGGGCAATATTCTGTGTATTGTTATTTCTGGAGAAATAAGGTAGGGGAAGTAGGCCTATGCCTTTGAGATGCTAAGCGGTATTCTGCGACGAGTGTGGCATGTCAGGATAATGAAATGAAATGGCGTATGGCGCTTAGTGTCGGGAGTGTCCGAAGACATGTTCGGCTTGCCAGGTGCAGGTCTTTTGATTTGACAGCCGTAGGCGGCTTGCGCATCGTGATGAGGATACCAATGTCTACACCATGAGAAGCAGTCATCCGTTTACTTTCTAACACATTACAGTACCGCTCAAAAGTTTAGGACCACATAAAGAAATCACGAAATATCATTTAGAACCTAAAACGATAATATAATGGTAATATAATGTACTGTATACTCTAATTGGTTGCAAGTATAACCTCCAAGATTCTTTTGTAGACTGAGCAATAAGTCAGGGGCATTATAGTATAAATACAAAAATTCCGAAACCAACTGAGTATAGCCTATAGTATTTTCAAAAATTTTGGCTTTCTGATGTGACGTTCCAACAGTTAAAAATGGTGTAACTTCTACAATACTTGGCGTAACTCAGTGAAATCAGGCGACGTATATCATATTACATGCGAGAGCTCGGGAAAAAATACAGAGGTCTAGTAGCACAATTTTAGATTCTAGATGAAATTTCATTATATTTTTATGTGGTCTTAAACTTTCGACCGGTACTGTATTATCATTTAAAATTTTTTTTCTTTCCTTTTCTCTCTTCCCTTGAAGCCATTTAAACATTTTCCAACATTGACACGGTCAGGAGTCTAATCCACCGGTTGGCCCACAACTTAGGGTTGCCACCTGTCTCATACTTTACGGGACATCCCGTATTTGAGATGAAAATTTTGGGTCTCGTATTATGAACTGCTGTCTCGTAAAAGCGCGCGTTTTTCTTTTTTGTCTCTAAATATTTTAAAATCCATATTGGATTTGAGTGGCATTAAAGTTAAAAGTAGCTCCGTTACTTTCTTCTCTTTGGAGCCTCAGAAGAAAGAAATCTCGCCATTTGCTGTTAAAGCTGAGCATGCTGTATTATTTACCTCGTCTTCTGACGCTTACTTCGGTAGGTGTTCCATTCCAGTTTCCAACGTGGTTCTTCATGCTGTTTGAGACTAAATCTACGTAAATTGTGAAGTTATCAAAGCTCATCGAAGACATCAGTGTTAAAACCCACCAGTGGTCGCTATATGAGCAAAATGCTCACTATCATTGAAAATCATCTGCTCTTTTATACCGCATGTAGTTTCGAGCTTGAGCCTTGGTATACCTTCGCACTGCAGTTTTGAGAGAAGGACGGATGCACTGCAACGCACATCTGTGACCTTGAGAAGGGACAGTGGGGGAGGAATTATCAGCGACCGTCAATAGTGAGCATTTTGCTTCACGCGCGACCTGTCACGTTGGCGCTAATTTCTGTGTGTTATAGCTTCGCTATATTTATATGTTGTTTCATAGCTGAAACAGTTCTTTGCAACTTATTGTATTAATGCGTTGTGTAATTAGTGCGTGACGATGGCTTCAAGTCCTGACATTTTAGCTTGGTTTGATGGAATTCCTAGTGATCAACTCTAGGGCAAGAACAGTGAATTGGACTGTGGAAGTGAACAAGTGAACATAAACTGGATACTGAAGAGTTAGAGAGAGAAAAACGTGCTGATGGAACCGTACTTGGCGAGCAATCTGTAGCTGGCAAACAACATATGTTGGAGGTAAATGAGAGTTTCATGTTTAGTGACAATGTTTACATAGAGAGAAATAGGGTGACAAAGTGGGGCAGACACCCGCCAAGCAGATATCCACGCTTACGCACTTGCGCTGAAAATATAGTGTCTCATCCTCCTTGTGTGAAGGACATTGCGAAAGACGCACACACTATTTTAGAAAGTTGGGAATTGTTTTTTCCAGATACAGTTATAACCATTTGAGTTTCATTACTATTTGTATTTTTATGTAATTTTTAGTGTTCTTTATATCCATTTGAGATTTATTCTTATGTTCATTTAATGTGTTAATACATTTACGCTTGAAATCGGTTGGTATTTACTATTTAAACACGTCATATCATACCGTGAGCATTTTGCTCAACGCGCGACCATTCGCGTTACTTTCATTCTAGCGACCACTGACGGGTTAAGATGTCAGTTACATTGTACTGTTAAAAGGGTGGAAGTTGGTTTCTTTTACGAAATTCCAAAATATCTTATTCTCTTAATGAAACTAATTATAATCTAATTGAAACTGGTACCTAATGTTTAATCTTCTAGTATTTATGAA
This sequence comes from Anabrus simplex, assembly GCF_040414725.1. NCBI lineage: Eukaryota > Metazoa > Arthropoda > Insecta > Orthoptera > Tettigoniidae > Anabrus > Anabrus simplex. The sequence goes on from NC_090266.1 coordinate 1,139,170,617, forward strand.
CTGTCCTTTATTTTTGTGAAAGACCCCGTATTTTTAGGTAAATGCTTCTTATTTCTTATATATAAAAGTGGGAACTATACCACAACTTATATTTTTAAGAAGCTTGTCATATGTATGTAGGGTGTAGGGGTAGCGTGCCTGCCTCTTACCCGGAGGCCCCGGGTTCTATTCCCGGCCAGGTCAAGGATTTTTACCTGGACCTGAGGGCTAGTTCGAGGTCCACTCAGCCTGTGTGATTAGAATTGAGGAGCTACCTGACGGTGAGATGGCGGCCCCGGTCTAGATAGCCAAGAATAACGGCCGAGAGGATTCGTCGTGCTGACCACACGACACCTCGTAATCTGCAGGCCATCGGGCTGAGCAGCGGACGCTTGGTAGGCCAAGGCCCTTCAAGGGCTGTAGTGCCACGGGGTTTGGTTTTGTTTGTCATATTACGGTTCTCTTTTATAACCACCGCATATAACTTCGGCCAACATTTTAAAACACTATCGAAGATTACGTTCGTTCGAGAACGTTTTCATTCCCCACCCTGAAGGTGTAGGGCGGGCCACCTGGAGGGTTACGCCCTCCCTCTGGCCGGGAGCTTGGGCGGGGTTGGGAATATTTGTGAAAAGTAGGGAAAAGGCGATGTGAAAAATGGGGGATGGAATTTTTTTTTTTGCTATGGGCTTTACGTCGCACCGACACAGATGGGTCTTATGGCGACGATGGGATAGCAAAGGCCTAGGAGTTGGAAGGAAGCGGCCGTGGCCTTAATTAAGGTACAGCCCCAGCATTTGCCTGGTGTGAAAATGGGAAACCATGGAAAACCATTTTCAGGGCTGCCGATAGTGGGGTTCGAACCTACTATCTCCCGGATGCAAGCTCACAGCCGCGCGCCTCTACGCGCACGGCCAACTCGCCCGGTGGGAATGGAAAAGGAAAGGCCTCTTGGCTAAGGGGGTTTTAGTATTATGATGAGTTTTATTTTTTATTGTAACAACAATACAGAGATTCAATACAGAGCAAAGATACGGCCTAATGATTTATGAGAGTGGGCTAGGGAGGAGGTGTAAGGCGAAGGTGTTGTAGAATGAGGAGAAGTTGGCGAAGGAAGTAAGAAGAAGGCGGAGTAGATCGGGGGTAGGTTGAGGGGGGGGGGAATAGGGTGGCGGGAGTGGGACAGTAGTTGATCGAAGATGTGGACGAGGTGAAATAGGAGGAGGGTCAGGCCGGGGACGACTGCGGGGCGTGTTCGGACGATGCAGGAGTTGTGGGTGAGAATGCGAAGGTTCCACACGATGATGGCGACCATAGATGTGAATTCCGGAAGCGATGAGGCGCTGGACGGCGGCTGAAGTGGGTAGTTGAATCCGCACCAGGAAAGTAGGTCCGTCTAAGTTATAGATGCGGAAGGCGCACTGAACAGTGATGTCTGCCTGGCGGAGGTCGTGGGCGAAAACGGCGGACGCTACGCTGGGATCGAAACCTCTGATGACACAGCTGTAGACAGATGGTGGTGAGTGCGGAGGTAGCCGTACCACGTTCTCCGGAGAATCGACGGTATGTCCCTCGGCAGATGGCTGCGTAGAAGGAGGGTGAGGTGTTTGAGCAGTGGTGGGAGGGAGATGGAGAGAAGCTTGCAAGAGGAGAAAATGACGAGACATAGTCAGAGTAGTAAGAGAAGCAGTGGTATGAGCGACAATGGTGGTGGTGGTAGTAGTTATAGTAGTGGTGATGACAGATACGATACAAGGAGTAGTAAGGGAAGCTGGAGTAGATACGGTGGTGATAGTAGGAGGAGGGGAAGGGCAGGAAGACAATGGTAAGCGGGGTGATGGGGACTAGGGAGGCGTAATGTCAGCACTAGCAGCCAGTTCTTCATCAGCCTCTACTTCAGCAAGGATGTTAGGGGGTGTAGGCACCACTGGGTAGATGCGACGATTGATGAGAGCGCCGTTTTCTTGGACGGAGAGACAGGCAGTAGCAGACTGGTAATAGAGCAGGACCTCCGGTGCTGGTTTAGTGCCCTCAAAGAGACGTTTAACAAAATAGACACCGGTCGAGAGAAGGTTTTCATAAATTTCCTCTTCCGGGATGGCGGGGTCAATGTCATGGACTACGCAGGTATATAACATTGCTGGGGAAGGCCGTCAACCTACTTTACTTAGGGACAGCCGATATGCTTGTTGGCCCGGCGAGGTGCGATGTAAATTTGAGGCGTCACCCTAGCCGCACAAAAATACAGGAGATGTGGTAAGATAGCAGAGTCCACGTAAAATGAGACTTCAACGAAAAGCCCCTATTTATGAGTATAAAGTTTTAATTTTGTGCAGTTGGTACTGTCAACAAATGGGACACACACAAGGAATAAATGTGAACTAAGTGACACACTTCAGACATCCAGTCCAACAGAACATTTTTACAAGTGGTGAATTTCACATTGGGTGTTTTACGTGTCTTCTATTTTGCAGTTATATATTTTAATGTGTGTTTTGTGTCTTGTGATAATGTATACGGTAAGGGATTTTAATGATTGTACATTGTATGACTTGCCGATGTTTGGAATTATAAGGCTGAGGATGACCCCTGTTTGGCATGAAACCGGTCTCTTAAATAGTGAAATGATTAAAAACCTCATTGTCATTTTACTTGTAGTGTATTGAAAGGTGTATAACCTCATATCTATTCTCGTGATTACATTTCAATGCGGATAAAATATGATGTTCTTAACTTATGAGGCATATATTCAGTAGCAAGATAACTCTTTTATATTACACTTTGTTCGGCATCTTGCTGACCATTATGACTGGAGCACGAAGAACACAACCGATCAGGCTGATATATGAATAGTGCTTGGATTATGGGAGATGAATGATACGATCGCCAGCACAGAACCGGTCACGGCTCTGGGAAGTGAAATACAGTCGCTCGCATAAGTATTCGTCCATCTGTTCTTTTCATATATTGAACACCAAAAATGCATTACAAGGCTTAGGGTACGTTCAGAAACAAATACACAGTGAATATGCAATATATTCGTACAATAATACCGACAGAATATACCTCTTGCACGTAAATACTCTTTAATAAAAGATAATGAGTGTGGTTGAACTAGGAAATGGTAACGTAAAAGTATTCGTCCACCTTGTGCACTGGCTTGTAAACGAACACAGCATTGAGGAAATGAGACACATAGCCAAGCTCAGTCCATCAGTGATACGAACAGTGTCGGTGAGTCAACATCTAGTGCGTGCCTTGAGTATAATGGGTAAAATAAGGGAACGAACTGTTGTTGAACGCCAACGAATTATCCAACTCCACCAACTTGGTAGTTCCCAACGAGTAATTGCTGAGAAAACCGGAATACCACGAACTACAGTCACAACTATCATTCAGCGATATAAGATCAGTGCAACTGTACTCAACAGAGCAAGAACTGGGCGGCTAAGGAAGCTGACAGCACGCGAAGAGCGAAGCATTATACGCATCGTCCAGAAAAATCCCCGTGTGTCTGGACCTGTGCTTCGAACAGAAGTACAAACCTCCACTGGGAAGAACATCAGTACCGACACCGTACGACGTGTGTTCCACAGATCTCGTCTGCAGGGGCGTACAAGTCGGAAGAAACACTGGATAAGTGAGGTGAACCGTAAAATGAAGCTGGCGTTTGCCAAACAGTACCTTATGAAGCCACCAGCATTTTGGAAAGGCGTGTTGTTTACGGACGAGAGCAAATTCTGTTTATTTAATTGTTCTGGAAAGCGACGTGTATGGAGAAAGAAGAACGCCAAGCTCCAAACTCAAAATCTGCAACCAACCGTAAAATATGGAGGAGGTTCCATAACGGTATGCGGGTGTTTGTCGGCGGCTGGGGTAGGCAACTGCCATATAATACCTGAACGGATGGATAAGATGGTGTATTTGAATATATTTAAGCAACACTTAACACAAAATTAGATCTTGGTTGTGGGTACTTCTTCCAGCAAAATAATGACCCTAAGCACACTGCTCGGGTTGTTAGGGAATCGCTACTCTACAATACACCTCATGTCTTGCAGATACCACCCCAGTCCCCAGTTTTAAACCCCATAGAGCATTTATGGGCAGACGAATATTTTTGCGAGCGGCTGTGAGAGACGCGAGGGAGCGACTGCTACGTAATGAAAGTGTGTATGCCCGCCATTAGTGTGCACAGATGGTGTAAGAACGTAGCATATCGGGAATGCGGATTATTTCCGAGACATCGGGGCCCATGTTGAACGATATGCGGCACAGACGAAATTACGAGAAGGCTCTACCATACCACTCAATGAATTGCACATGATATGTACAAAATGCACACCAATAATACAATGAACTAGTTTCTGCGAGCACGGTTCGATGTCGTGTGCAGCATTAGGGGAACACATTTAACTGCTCTGCACCGAAATCTGTCACAGAACTTGTGTCTAGAACATTATGCATGGAGGGACGGATGATATGAATCCTTCGTTTCGACGAATCCTTCTGTTATCTATAACACAGTTATGGTGGAATTCGTGTCTAGTGGTATCACAATGATAGACTGGAGTTTTCATTAGGAACAGTCAGAGCAACATCTGACGTTGTGGCATGGAGTGTCATAGGACTCAAGTAGCCCTCGCATCCATTACCCGTTTGATTCCTTGGGCAATCACTGTTTAAGCTCTGAGGTATTGTACCTTGTTATTGTCCCTCATATTCAGAGTATTTCTGGAATAATTAACCCAAGGTAAGTGCTTGATCACATGCGATATCAACGTCCAACAAATCAGGGATATCCAGCAATTACCATGTACTACTCCATCGAGGCACCAGATTAGATTTCCAGCTGGGTCGAGGGATTTTAATCGTAAACGATTAATTCCTTTGGCTCGGAGACCCTGTATTTATGCTGCAGCTCACACGCCACACACAACGCTGTCCTCCACTACAGTAACATACATTTCCCATACATGGTAGACGCCGCCAACCTCCATCAGGGAGGGTCGACCTTGGAAGGCTGCATTCAACTGGAGTAAATGCACGAAATTAATCAGGAGTTTTCAATTCCTCCAAGGTTCGTTGGTTCAAAAACATGCCACTGTTGTACTCGTCTTGCCTATGAACTAAAAATGCATGCACACCACACATCAACAGCGACTATGACTGGTCGTCGTTCTCAGTGTGTCTAAACTACATTATCAGTTATCCTCTTCAGACCCAATGTCCACATGCGTATGTATTTTAATCTACGAATGTCGATGTAATTTCAATATCCCAACAATTTCACTTAGGGTGTTTTCTCAAAACTGTTTTATTTTCATAATGACTATTAATTTTCTGTAACAACAATTTTCTGCAACAACTGTACATTTCTCATTTGCAGTAAATGACAGTAAACACTTTTTTGAAATTATCACTTGTTACCATGGACTTTTCTTCAATCCAACTCGGCATCGACAATCTCCCGTGCAATTCCTGGCAGAGGCTACATCCTGTATATTAAGGATGTCGATGCTACATAACACAATATGATTACTGCTTTGTTTAGTCCTCCTTAGGTATTTCTTTGTACTAAAAGTTAAGAAAACTTAAATTCATTGTTTCTGTGATTTTAAGATCAAAGTTGCTAAACGACTGTTTTGTGAGTCTCTTTTCCTCATGTATAAGGTCAGATCCATAATCTGTTGATAAAAAAGACGAATAATACATTTTCTAATATTTCCGAATATAATTCTGGGTATGTTGATCATATCAGCAGTACTGGGTCTCCAGAAAGCGAAACAATTTTATTTATCCCCCGATGAGTGCTTCAGGTCTAAAGAGGATATACCCCAGACATATATCAGAAGTCACTCTTGTATGTACCACTGCGTGCAGCAACATTTATAGCCATCTAGGGTGATTCTACACATTTTGATTTTCGCACTTTCAGAGGCCGAACCAAGGTCGTATGGAAACAATTTTTCTTCTAATCAAAAATTTTCTGGATAATTATTATAGGTATCACAGCTTATCTATTTCTTGTTAATGTAGTTTTAATAGCAAAACGTGCAGTTAATAGAATACAGAAGTGTCTACCGCTATTCCAGATAACAACCAGGCTGGGACGAATACTGACAGCAAGAGATCATCACGCTCAAGAGGATGAGGCAATCCTTTATGGACACTTACAGTACCAGTCAAAAGTTTAAGACCACATAAAAAAAATCAAGAAGTTCCATCTAGAACCTAAAATTGTGCTACTAGACGTCTGTATTTTTTCCTGTGCTCGCGCATCTTATAGGATATACGTCGCCTGATTTCAGTGATTTACGCCAAGTATTGTAAAGTTATCCATTTTGAACTGTTGGAAGGTCACATCAGAAAGTCAACATTTTTGGAAATATGATGTACTATATACTCTAATTGGTTTCAAGTATCACTGCCAAGATTCTTTTGTAGACTTAGCAATAGGTCGGGGTCATTTTAGTATAAATATCAAAATTCCGAAAAAATGTGGCACCGATTTTCGTCGGTTTAGATTTTATTCAACCCAGCGCTAAAATGATCAATTTTACCTTGCTCTTGTCATAGGTCTCTGTGCGAGCTATCGGAATCAGAAATGTTCTTGAATGCCAACCGCAGAGAGTAAATAAAATTATCAGGTCAGATAAGTTTGACGCCGATAGCTCGTCCTGAGACTTTGACAAAGGAAAAGAAAAATCAACCATTTTGGCCCTTGTTAGAAATAATAAAATACGCAACAAAACCGGTGCTGCATATTTTCGGAATGTTTATATTTATACTAAAATGGCCCCCACGTATTGGTAAGACTACAAAAAATCTTGGTGGTGATACTTGCAACCAGTTAGAGTATACAGTACATAATATTACCAAAATTTTAGATGTTTTGGTGTGAACTTCCGAGAGTTAAAAAATTCATAATACACTAACTCAATGAAATCAGGCGACATATATTCCATTGGATGTGAGAGCTCAGGAAGAAAATTACAGAGATCTAGTGGCACAATTTTATGTTCTAGATGACGTTTCGTGATTTCTTAATGTGGTCCTAAACTTTTGACCGGTAATGTATAGACGCAATAAGTATTAAGGTGAGTCATTACTTAAATTTTGATCTACAATTTACCACGTATGAAAACCAAATTTAAAACACGAGCACATGTTAATACGATAGAGCCCCATACAAAATTTGGAGTTGATTAGTTAGTTGGTCGCAAAATTATTGACAAATCATTTTTATGTTGCATGGAAAATGCTTCTTGCGGCATATTTTTAATTTTTTGGGCTGTAATTTGGCAGAATTGTCAAAATTATCATATATTTAAGAAATCCTCCGGACATTGCAGTCAGGTATAAACTAATGGAGATAAGTTATATTTGCTCAATATTTTATTAGTCATTCAATAGGCAAAAATCTACTTTCGTGGTATTTCAACAGAACAAATATGAAGGTAATATTCAACCGATAATAAAATGCAGAATTACCTTCAGTTCCTGTACATGTTTAAACATTCTCTGAAAATTTCTGGTGAATCCGATAAGAACTCTGTTGCAAGGAGGATTTCATGCATGGCAAAGAGCTGAAATTTTTTGTTATTATTTGCTTTACGTCGCAGCGATACAGATAGGTGTTATGGCGACAATGGGATACGAAAGGCCTTTGAGTGGGAAGAAAGTGGCCGTGGCCTTAATTATGGTACAGCTCCAGCATTTGCCTGGTTTGAAAATGGGAAACCATCTTCAGGGCTGCCGACAGTGGGGTTCGAACCACTATCTCCCGGATGCAAGCTCACAGATGCGCGACACTAACCGCACTGCCGAGTCGCCCGGTTGGAAAAGTTTTAAGGCAGAAGAAATCAATTGAAAGTTTTATGAAGCATACTTGCTTTGAAACTTTCCTGGACTGTAAATTACTCCCTCAGATATGTTCTTCTCTTACGCACAGCGTAGGCCTACTACAAGGTAAATATATTCCAGCGGTATTATTGAAGTGGCAGTCCGAAAGTACCTTGAAGCTAATATTGTCCTGCAGCGTGAGAGAAAGGGGCGCGGGCTTGCTCTATGTACGCTGAATAGCTACCAATTAAATCCGGTATTTAGTGATTCAAAAATAGCGTTAGGGAAAAACTTAGGACGGAATTAGGATAAAAACAAAGAATTGTTTTTTAAAGCTAAAAATGAAAATTGAATTTTTTGGTCAAATATCACAACCTTTCTGTCATGACTCTCTTAAGCCACATGCACATAAAACCAAACGGTGCATTCCACTGCAATTTTATGAGATAAGGTAATGCAACAAGTATGACAAAGTAGAATAATCTTACATTACTTCTCTGTATGAAGGGAAGAATATCAATAAATAATGTTATTTGCTTTACGTCCCACTAACTACTTTTGCGGTTTATGGAGCGCCCGAGGTGCCGGACTTTAGTCCCGCATGAGTTCTTTTAAATGCCAGTAAATCTACAGACACAAGGCTGGCATATTTGAGCACCTTCAAGTACCACCGGACTGAGCCAGGATCGAACCTGACAATTTGGGGTCAGAAGGCCAGCGCCACAACCGTCTGAGCCACTCAGCCCTGCAGGGAATAATATCCGTGAGAATACAGTTTTAAACCTATTCTGTTGAAATGAATATATAAAACCTCGTTCAAGAAAACATGAGAGTATCAGTGCATTCAAGTTATTGACTTTACTTACCCACATGATCATGATGAGGAAGACTAGGTTTATAGCCAGGACAGCAAATGTTGGAGCCTCGAAGATCCAGTCGTAGTGGTCTGGTACCATCCAAGGGCAGTGCTTGATTAAGTTATCCGGTGACTGCACCTATGGAGAAAACGATTGTTTAGCGATGTCCATTGCATAACACTGGACATATATCACAATATGAACTGATTATTGATCATAAGAAAATAACACTGAGGTAGTTTGAAGGTACGAATAAGTCAAAGAAAGAAGAGTCCGTGATCACTGCTTCGGCCATATTAAGATTACATCATGTGCATAATATATGCTAAACGTGCAAATTATAAACTCTTGTTCAATTCAGTCAGTTAGATTGCGATCAGTGGTGTATGCTGGGATAAAGACTTGGGATACTTCTAGACTTATTTATTTATTTATTTATTTATTTATTTATTTATTTATTTATTTATTTATTTATTTATTTATTTATTTATTTATTTATGTACAAGGCGGGGCTCCGGCTATGGAGCCTGCTATTATGCCGAACCATATAATTGTACACCTGCATAAACATAATGTATTGAACATTATAACTACTTAAAATTAGAAATAAGTTTAATATAATTGAAAATTAACGTGAAATGTAATTTAAATGAAGACTTAGGTTACCCCTTTTCGATTGCTGGTTTAGTGAACGTCAAGCTTTAAGCGTTTTGAGCCACCGGAGTAGCCTGCTGTGTTGTCAAGGCTGTTTCACACGCTATTGCCGTGACCTCTGCCACTGTCAATACTCAACATCCAGATCAGAGGAAATGGCAGTCTAGGCTTTAGCAAATTAAAGCCCGGAATTATTGCTAAGGGGATACAATGCTCGCCTTTGGTTCGATCACCGCGGTTCAACCTGGGATCAAACTTCTCGTACGCTTAATTCCCCTAACTTGGGAACTGGGTGTTTATGACGCCTTCGCCATTCTTTTCATCCTCATTACGTCATCACCAAGCCTTTCCAGAGGCTATGCATTTCTATTATTATTATTATTATTATTATTAAAATAAAATGTAGAATTTTACAGCATTACCAGCGGCTGTAACCGTCGTTCACTGGTTTATTAGCTTCCTCGGTAGATCGGTGATGGTGTCCAACCAATGGTCACGGATTCTAAAAACAATAATAATACTGAAATACAGACATAATTTTCTCAGTTATAAACAATCAGTAAGAAGGCTTTGTAGGCTAAATGCAACGGCAAACACTTCGACTTGACACCGTAGTACTTGGGTCAACCGTGTCCGTTCGGAGGCTTCCGGAGAACTTCGAGTCTGAGCTCTCTCGTGTCGAACTGGCGGAGCGAAGCTTTGCATACCTATCCCCTCGGTCCTCGCTCCTATTGGATATTCAGCAGCAAGCCGCTCGAGGTGAGTTGAGGGGAAAGGAAAGCAGAGCCTGGGCTGCAATATCAGTCTCCGATGCCTTGCACTCAGAAATAAGAGCGGCCTGTTTTCTCTCATTGCTTTCTAGTTTTGTAAATGGAACAATGTGTCAGAAGCTTTCATTATAATGTGCTTTAGATTCGCATCGTTCTCATTTGAGGTTTGGGCTTCACCGTAAAACTTGGAAGCCCTCAGTATACGCCACTGATTGCGATTAAGGTTGAAATGATTGGATAACTGTAGAAATATATTCCTGATCAGCGGCCGATGGGGCGGAACGTTCTCGACGGTTTAAACCGCACCCTACTGGTCTTGGAACTAACGATAAGCAGAGCTAACGTCTGAATGCAACTGTTGATGCTGATGAGATAGGATTCAGAATATTGTATATCAGAACTTGACACAGCCCTGCTTGACCTACGCAGAAGTAAGAGACTTGGTATTCTCAGAATTATGGTACTGCTACCTTGAAGCAAGCAGGCAAGGAGGGATAATGATAGAATGTACCATTCTGCATAAACGATGTTGTTATCTCTATACCAAAGAAAGTAAGTGCTAGTAACTGTAAATACTGCCACACCATTAGTTTACTATCTCATGTGTGTGAAGTTCTAACTCGTTAGGTAGGGGGGGGGGGGCGAATCCAATCCCCACACCTAAGATCGTCCCCCTTAGAGATTTCCAGTTTGCACGTCTGGTACCTAATGTTTAACCGCACACGCACGCGTAGCCTCATCCCGTTGTCGTGTTGTGAGAGGAGGTTGTGTGCACCACGTTTAGTTCCCGTGTACAAATAAGATTTATTTTTCATGCTGAGCTGAGTTGAGTTAGTGTAGCATTCAAATTAAGAGCCTGTTATTCCTAGAATAAGCACTGATACGTGTATGCAGTATTGGACTACATTTCAGTCGTGTAGTGTAGTTCCTGGCGTGTAATAAATCAGGATTTTTCATCCGAGAGGTAGTGGGTTCGAACCCCACTGTCGGCAGCCCTGAAGACGGTTTTCTGTGGTTTCCCATTTTCACACCAGGCAATTGCTGGGGCTGTACCTTAAGGCCACGGCCGCTTCCTTCCCATTCCCAAGCCTTTCCTATCCCATCGTCGCCATAAGACCTATCTGTGTCAGTGCGACGAAGAACAGATTCTAAAAACAGGGAATGTTCTTAATTTCGTACCCCTTTATTTTATTTGTTATTTATGAAGTTTATTACTATTTTTAGATGGGAAAACGCAAGCACTGGGCTACGAAGGCTATACAAATGCTAGTAAGGCAGTGAGAGTACAGAATAATGCGTTAAAAACGTGCAAGTAAAGCGTTTTAACATCCCACGAGCAACGCTGAAAGACTATGTTAAAAAGAGTATCAAGAAAACATTTTTCATAAATGGCCTTCAAGTAATTGATTGTAGGGAAAGTTTTTGGTAAGGTTAGAAAGGAAAATTGTACTAAAATCAATTGCATTTTCATAAATTTCGTAGGGGACGAAATTACGTACACATTTTTGGTAGTTCAGATTTTGTAGTGTTTATGTCAAATATTGACTACGTTACGTTATAACAGTTTAATTGTAACTTGCCCGTAAGAGGAAAATGTATTCTTACCATATATACCAATTTTAGCCTTGTCCAAAATATTCCTGAATTTCTACAAGTCCAAATTTGCTAAAGGGACGAAATATGCGGCCCCTACATTATTATTTAAAGAATAATATAAAGGCAAGTTGAATCCGAAAATGAAGGGTGTCAGTTTGTATGTAATGAATTCTGACTCCATGTCTGGTTGTTTAATAATAATAATAATAATAATAATAATAATAATAATAATAATAATAATAATAATAATAATGCTATTTGTTTTACGTCCCACTAACTACTCTTTTACGGTTTTCGGAGACGCCGAGGTGCCGGAATTTAGTCCCGCAGGAGTTCTTTTACGTGCCAGTAAATCTACCGACACGAGGCTGACGTATTTGAGCACCTTCAAATACCATCGGACTGAGCCAGGATCGAACCTGCCAAGTTGGGGTCAGAAGGCCAGCGCCTTAACCGTCTGAGCCACTCAACCCGGCGGTTGTTTAAGACAGTAAAATAAAATGAGCTTACAGACATGGCATTTAAATATCTGTAAAGAACATTTGACTATGCTGACTGATGCAAGCCCTTTGAAGTACAACATATTATCCGCTTCCTCACTTCCTTCATCTGCGAATGTTTATCCGCGGATATTGCAACTACAGCTGAACTTTTGTATAAAGACAACGGTTTCATCGACAACTCATCTATAACGTCATGTTTTCTGTGTTACTGATACATTCCTCGTAAGAAATGAGTTTTCAGCCTTGCTTTATTCGATAAACGTATATGCGTCTACTTCGCATATCACGTCATTTTCAACCTCAGTTTGGAATAAGATTTTCTGAGAACCAAAATATTTTAAGAAACATTTTGTTGAAATCTGGCAACCTGGAAAATGCATTCCTGTCCCTTTCTGTCACAGATCTCGGGAATGCAGGCAGATTCACCACTACATTGTACCCACCTGAATTCTTGCGGTATTAACGGCACCTGCGTGCGGTCAGTTTTGACTTGAAATTTCGTCTATGTGCACACATTTTAAAGAAGTATGACTTCTAAAAGAAAAGTTTTAATATTGGAAGAAAAAGTTAAAATGATTCACTAAATAGAGAATGGAATTTAAAAAGCTGGCGTGTGTCGTGAGTTTGGCCTTGTTAACTCCACAGTCCAAACGTTTTGGAAGAGCAAGGATAAAATTGTTCCTGCATATGAACAGAACGGTGCGAAAATTAAGCGGCTACGAAAACCTGAACGAAGCGATGTGGATGAAGCGTAATTAATTTTATGTTACGGTATTTTTCATTTTCCTCCTCACTTCCCTGATAACACGAATCTCGGTTACTGCGACATTCGTTTATAACGACACAATTTTTCAGGTCCCTTGGATGTCGTTACAACCGAAATCTACTGTATAGTACACAGAAGGTACTGAAACGAATAGATCTGCTAACATAATACCATAGACCTGATACCTGGCACCAGAATCCCTACAGTCACAGATTTTTTAGGGATTTCCTCTTGCGATAACTACCGATGTATTGAGCGGTTTCTCTTTTAAATAATTGCGGGCAGGAGCAGGTTAGGCTGGGGTCATATTTACGGCTTTATGATCTCAAGGCTCTTTATACATCACCATTCCACAATATCAGTGTCAAGGGTCGCCTAACCTTTCTTTCTTTCTTTCTTTCTTAATCTCCAGGGTTGATTTTGCCCTCGGACTCAGTGAGGGATACCACCTCTACCACCTCAAGGGCAGTGCACTGGAGCGTGTGACTTTGGGTTGGGGATACAACTGTGGAGGAGGACCAGTACTTCGCCGAGTTGACTTCACCTGCAATGCTGAACAGGGGATTTGGTGGGTGGGGGCAGATAGGAACGGATAGGCAAGGAAGAGGGAAGGAAGCGGCCGTGGCATTAAGTTCGGTACCATCCCAGCATTTGCCTGGAGTAGAAGTGAGAAACCACGGAAAACCACTTCGAGGATGACTGAGGAGGGAATCGAACCCCCTCTACTCAGTTGACCTCCCGAGGGTGAGTGGACCCCGTTCCAGTCCACGTACCGCTTTTCAAATTTCGTGGCAAAGCCGGGGATCGAACTCGGGCCTCCTGGGGTGGCAGCTAGTCACACTAACCACTACACCACAGAGGTCGCCTATCCACGAGCAAAAATAAGAGTGTACCTGAGTGAAAAACAACAAATTTCAGTATTTAGAAATTATCCACATTGCCATAAACTTTGCACCCGCCAAGACACTAAATTCGTGGATATGCGCGGATAAATCCGCAGGGTTGGAACGGGTTTTAATAAGCCTTGTGAGATCAAATTAGCAGATGTCTAATACCAGAGGCAGCGGACTGGCTGAGAATGTCGTCACGCTGACCACTACAATATCTGCAGGTCACGCGGCTGGGCTGCAGTCGTTTTGGCTGGCAAAGGTCCCAATACTGTTTATTATTTTGATTGAGCAGCCAGTAAAGGAACGGAATGTTTGTTGCAGGAATTACAGTTCAAGGAGAGGAAATAACTCAATATGAAGTATGTATCGATGACACTATCATTTTGGCTGAGTCTACCGAGCACATGCATATGTTGCTAAATGTTGAGGACACAGAGAGGGAGTAAAAGTTTAAAATAAATAAAATGTAATATGAAAGTAATGAAATGCAGTTAAATTATTTTTCTTTATTGTAAGAAAAAAAAAAAGGTTTCAATATTTAATGAAGTGTAACTCATCTATACTAATATAGGCCTATAAAGGGGTAAAGTTTTTTGTATGTAATGACTAATCTCAGGAACTACTGGATCGATTTTAAAAATTCTTTCACTGATAGAAAGATACATTATCCCTGAGTGTTACAGGCTATATTTTAGTTTCAAAACAATTCGAGGGGGAGCTATAAAAATACTAAGCTAATATAGTCGAAATATCGAATTTGTCGTACAAGGACGAGATAAAGCTCGTTTTAAGCCTCTTGACGCAAAGAACAAAACTAGGTAAGCCCTATGAGTCCAAAAACCATGTTTTAAGGCCCTAAAACCAACCGTTATTGAGATATTGGCATCACACTGCCACTGCTCTAGGAATCGGATAAAGAAATGAACTGCCGTAACCATGGCAACATCAGCTTCAGTATGCTTACAGCAGCGAGATTATCTACAGTATATAACAGAAACCTAACATGTTACAGACATAAAATTTGGTATTTGGAATCTCCTTTAAAATAAAAGAACACAATTTTTTTTTTTGGTTTCCAGAAACTCCACTTAAGCAGTGAGAGTTGAAAAGAAGTGAGGAAGGAGTTGAATTATTTAAATGAGGATACATATATCTCAGAAACGGAAAATATTACAGACGTTAAAATTGGTAGGCCGTACTTGGAATCTCTTTTAAAAATAAATGAACGCACTTCTTTTCTGGAAAATCGACTTAAGAGGGTTAACTTTTTTAAAAAAGCGGGTGATATTTTAAAATGAGTATCTTCTTCTCTTCTACCGGTTTTCCCACACCTGTGCGGTTGCGCGTGCGAACTGCGTCGCACATGTGGATTTGACGTTTTTACGACTGGATGCTCTTCCTGACGCCAACTCTATGTGTAGGGATGTAATTACTATTGCGTATTCATGTTGTGGTTGGCAATGAGTGAATATGAAGAGGAGAGTGTTGGGACAAACACAAACAACCTGTCCTCGAGCCAGAAGAATTAATCACACGCGATTAAAATATCCGACCCAGCCCGGAATCGAAACCGAAACTCTGTGAACCGAAGGCCTCAACGATGAATTCTCAGCCAAGAAGTGGGGCAGTTTCTAAAATTAGTATATCTACAGTATATCTCATAAACTTAACATGTTCCAGGCGTGAAAATGTGTATTTGTAATCTCCTTTAGAAATAAAGAAACCCCTTCTTTTACTGTTTCTCACATGTAGAGTTCCATGTCGCATCTTCCAGATTTCGCTCTGCCAGTAGCTTGGTCATATTAGCCCCAAGAGCCTATGCCACAGACGTGGTTTACAAAGAGGTTCTGGCATGAATGAAATGCAACTTTTCGGCGAGTTTTTATACTTTAGGGATTTTCAGATAATATCTTAGTGCAGTACCGAGGAACAATTAATTTTTATCAACTTTCGAAATCCTTGCCAGCGAAGCCGTGGGTAACAGCTAGTAATAAATAAAAATGAAATTCATTTTGCAATTAATATTTTTCGAAATAATAACACTGTTAGCAA
This sequence comes from Anabrus simplex, assembly GCF_040414725.1. Taxonomy (NCBI): domain Eukaryota; kingdom Metazoa; phylum Arthropoda; class Insecta; order Orthoptera; family Tettigoniidae; genus Anabrus; species Anabrus simplex. Next base: position 1,139,186,529 of record NC_090266.1, read on the forward strand.
TCGTACTCATATACCTATCTCACGTTAATATTTCTCTTATAATCTGTATACATTTCTTGTATGCATATACACAGTCGTTTGAGTACTTGGAACTTGCGCTGAGGAAGTTATCTGGAACTAATATAAGATACTATCGCAGCATTTATTCCGGTGACATGTATTCTTTTAGAAAGGATCCAATATATTACCATTATTCCGATAAACTCACCTAAGTTGGAAACCGATTCCTATCATAATATGCTGCATGTCCTATTATGTAAGTAACATAGGAGTGGATTAACACTTTTGTGGTTTTACTTCAATATTTTATGGTATTTATAGGATAGTATCCGGCCATAATGATTACTAACAGGTTTTCACCCGAAAAATGTTTCATTTCTTAGCTAAAAAGCGTTCAAATGAAATGGCGTATGGCTTTTAGTACCGGGAGTGTCCGAGGACAAGTTCGGCTCGCCAGATGCAGGTTTCTTCGATTTGACTCCCGTAGGCGACCTGCGCGTCGTGATGAGGATGAATGATGATGACGACACATACACGCAGCCCCCATTTCAGCGAAATTAACCAATTAAGGTTAAAATTCCCGACCCTGCCGGGAATCGAACCCAGGACCCCTGTGACCAAAGGCCAGCACGCTAACCATTTAGCCATGGAGCCGGACGCTAAAAAGCGTTAGAAAAACACAACAAGGCATAACCTCTCCCAATGGCAGCGTGGCACATCAATCTTGTGGATTGCGTTCCTCACTTAATGAACAAAGTTTCAAGAGCTTAAGTGACGTGGATTAAATAATAATGAAGCGAATTACGATCTCCGCCGCCGCTAACGTTTCACTTTCCGTTTCAAGTGACACTGGGAACAAAAGAGCAGAAATGGAACAATGCTCCATAGAATAGTCATGTAATCCTTCAGTAAAGTTTACGATAACTGCAGTCGCTGATTCTCGTTAGATTTTAAGTACTGTGAAGAGAAGACGAGATTGCTGAATAACTCAGTAACCATTCTTAAAATGTATTACATATTCAATCGCGATTCTCGTCACGATGGCAGTATCAGCCCTCGGCGCTTTTCCTACTTCCCAGACAAGGTTAGCCTCATAAATGTTTGGATGATAGAAAATAAGAAAATGTTGCGTAGTTTTGTTTCTAAACATCCCAGAATTTATTTCTACATCGCGCTATATTCGGTATTAAAATCGGGTCAAAAATTGTTGTTCTATTCTCAGCACCATTTATTATTTTATTTCAATGGTATGAAACGAAATGAAATGGCGTATGGCTTTTAGTGCCGGGAGTGCCCAAGGACAAGTTCGGCTCGCCAGATGCAGGTCTTTTGATTTGACTCCCGTAGGCGACCCGCGCGTCGTGATGAGGATGACATGATGATGGAGACGACACATACACCCAGCCTGAGTGCCAGCGGAATTAACCAATTATGGTTAAATTTCCCGACCCTGCCGGGAATCGAAACCGGGACTCCTGTGGCCAAAGGCCAGCACGCTAACCATTTAGCCATGGAGCCGGACATTTCAATGGTATTTTTCTCCTATATATTACCAGGAGAAAAGAAAAACAGTATAAATAGTGCTACAATAACAATAAGAATACAAACAGACATGAAAGGTAGATCTAGTTATTGGACCCTTGGATTCATATCCTGCAGGCCTTGGGTGCGATCAGAAAATAGCTGCAGGAAGGATATTCGGACTTAAAACCCTCGACCTGGACCAAAATATCATATAAAAACCGAAAGATGGCGAAAGAAAATGATTATACAAATGGAGGAAATGAATGAAAAGAATCACTTTCAAAGCAGGAGGAAATGTACTCTTAAATAAACAAAGGTAAAGGTAAGGGTTATTCTGCCCGAAGGCAGGTGCGATCCTCCGCAGAGGTGTTCCTGAGCCGGAGTTTACGTGCGGTAGGGTGGCCAGTTCCTTTCCGCTCCTCCATTCCCTTACCCCCCACCAACAGCGCGTGGCAAACCATCCAACTCCTGACCACGCCCAATGTTGCTCAACTTCGCAGATCTCACGGGATCCGGTGTTTCAACACGGCTACGACCGTTGGCAAATAAACAAACGTTCTGTGCAAAAAAATATAGACAGTCTCTTAAGTTTAGGCGCTTATTCTTGTACCCACGTATGGTTTCTGAAGTTATGAGCACAATGTCCTTTCAAGTGCCTTTATAGAGCAGGTGATACGAGAATGGTGTGACGATATGGTGAATTAAAGATCGTATCTTCATTCCTCGGGCACTTTGCTATTAGCCAGAGTGCCCGATACAATATAACGCCTCCGTCCATTAACAGATTTCACGCGATCCAGTTCATTTTAATGTTGAAAAAAATCTTAGCAGGAAAACTAGGGGTCTCCATACCACGAAAAACGTAAAATTAAGCAATTTCTTCAATTGTGCCGAACGCTGAAGGACCCGTAAAGGTTTCAAATTGTGAGCCTTGGATAGCTCTATAAAACAAAAAAGAAAACAAATTTCGAAAATCACTTTCGGCCTAAATGCAATTACAGAAAAACAGCCTAAAATCGCGTGTTTATTTACTCATTTTCTTTTTTATCCAAATCCTATCCCAAATAACTAATTTACATAATTCTTTATATACTATGTACCTTGTATCAATACCCTCAGGCATGTTTTTAAATGTCCACACCGAATGCAGTGAAACTCACATTAGCGCCCGTAGTGCTAGAAAAAGCTAACTGCTAATTTAATCGACCGGATAACGATGATTAAGGAAAGGATTGTACTTTTTAGGAATAAATAAACAATATCTTCTCATACTTCATTATATTTTATTTTCTTAAAATTCGTTGCTCATATTCCTATGATGTTTTCAACATTGAGTTGCTTGCTTGAAGATCTAAAACTGTGGATTTTTTTGTGTAAGCTCAATAAATAAACATACTTTAAAATGTTATGGTGTTATTTCAGGTAAGTACGTGGAAGTAAGATTACAAAGGAAGTAGATGTGACCTTTACATTATATATCATATCGTCATTAGCCTGAAGTTAAAATAGAAACCACTCTAAAATGCTTTATTTTTCTCTCTTTTGTATAATGGACTGTGGGAATCTCTCTGTCTAGTTTTCTTCGTCAGATGGCATCTCATAAGAAGGTGGGGAATACCTAGCAGTGGCAGTAAAGGCGGGTTCAATTCTCTGTCACGAAGTTGAAAGAAATTTGTAACGAGGCTCTCATTTCTGGAGTAGCACAAAGGATATGTACATATTGGTAGAATTATTATGTTGCATTTATTTTGAAATTATTACACATTCGTTTCCTCTAAAATATGTAATAGCACAGCCCGGATTTCCATGCAAATGCATGTTTTTAAATAAGCTGGTTACACTGCTCAAACTTAGCAAATATTCGTTTTATGGCTTAACGATTCCAAATAACCGTTCTTTTTTTCCTGCATGTTTGCATGTTTTGGCCTTTGTAGGAGAAAATTCATGCATAATGCATATTTTTAAGATTTTGGATTTACTATATTTATATTGCATAATATGACTTTTCTTGTGACTTTGGCGAATATATAATGTTAACTTGCCTTTTATGAATGTTGGTGTGCAGATTTTGGGTCTCTCTTACAACGATATACAGTATGTCTATTTCTGAGTAAAGGAGAGAATGTATTCCCGGCATCGTATGTGACAACAAAATTTATTACATAAAGGTAGAGGACCTATAATCCAATTATCCAAACACTTTCTTATCTGTTGCTTCAGTAAGCACTGACGTAAGGCGAAGACATTGTTATAAATCAAACCGTAAATTATGCATTGCTCATTAAAGCTCATTTGTTTCGTCTATGATAGACGAACAAAATGAAACTTGTATCACACTTCTGTGACGCCGCGTTACTGCAAACCTTTATTTTGCACCGAACAGGCAATCATTACCAGTTATTGAGGACATTCAAATGTGTGTGCCATCATCGCACGGAGAAGTAGCTGCGGCAGTAGATATAAGTTGAACTAAGTGATCCGTTCAAATCCTGGTTTTGAATTCGTCAAGCTTATATATGATGTATTGTGGTGAAAATGCAAAAGATTTACAATTCGACCTCACATTGTCCCAAATGTCTTCATTTAAGTATGCACCTGACACTGATTGTGAATGTCGTCACCATAAGACCTAGGCCTATCTGTGTCGGAGCGACGTAAAGCAAATAGCAAAAAAGAAATTCTACTACTATTAATGATAATAATTTTAATAATAATAATAACAATAACAATAATACCTGGTTAAATAAAAGCAAAATTGGTGGAATATTTTCCTGATAACTCAAAACCACGGCCCAAGAGCCCCTAACCGAGTTCGATAGCCGCAGGCGCTTAAATGCGGGTAGAATCCAGTATTCGGGAGATAGTGGGTTCGAATCCTGTTGTCGGGAGCTGTGAATATGGTTTTCCATCGTTTCCAATTTTCACACTGCAAATGCTGAGACTGTACCTTCATTTTTTGCTAGTTGTTTTACGTCGCACCGACACATATCGGTCTTACGGCGACGATGGGACAAGAAAGGGCTAGGAGTGGGAAGGAAGGGGCCGTGGCCTTAATTAAGGTACAGCCCCAGCATTTGCCTGGTGTGAAAATGGGAAACCACGGGAAACCATTTTCAGGGCTGCCGACAGTGGGGTTCGAACCTACTATCTCCCGAATACTGGATACTGGCCGCACTTAAGCGACTGCAGCTATCGAGCTCGGTGTACCTTCATTAAGGCCATGACTGTTTCCTTCAAACTCCTAGCCCTTTATTTTCTCACCGTCGCCATAAGACCTATCTATGTCACTACGACGTAAAGCAAAATGAAAAAAGAGCCCCTAAGAGTCTCAGACAACCGTTGAGCAGCCGGAAGACCTGCAGGTGTCGTGCGTTCGGCACGGCGAATCGTCTCGGCCGTGATTCTCGGCTTTCCAAGCCGGGGCCGCTATCTCACTTTTAGGTAGCTCCTCAATTGTAATCACCTAGGCTAAGTGTACCTCGAACCAGACCTCAGATCCAAGTAAAAATTCCTGTCATTGTCATTGTCGGGGCCTCTTAGTAAGAAGCGGGCACGCTACCACTACACAACAGGGCCGGCATTTTCCTGATAAACGGTTACAAGATGTGCTGGTACATTTGTTCACTTCTGAATATTCCTAAACTGTAACTCTTCAGTGATAGTAATGGGAGGAATATAAGGTAATAAGGAAAATAATTGGTTGTTCCTTATAACGTAGTCGTCTCTAACGATGACGATTGTAACGTGTAAATGAATTTGACAAACATCCAGCAGAAAGGGAATAAAATGTACTTTTAACCATCAAAAACTGAAGGTCCCTGAACTAAAGAGCCAAATACGTTCCAGACCATCAGTTTGAAAGGAATTTGACTAGAATTTTCGTAGAGGCTTAATTAAAAGCTGAATTTTGTAACAAAGCGGTGTTCCATTATTTGGAAATACAACTATTGTTTCGACTCCCCCGCATATTAGCATCTTCAATGTCAAGCAACTGTTCCGGGATTGTCCAGCTCCATGGCTAAATGGTTACCGTGCTGGCCTTTGGTCACAAGGGTCCCGGGTTCGATTCCCGGCAGGGTCGGGAATTTTAACCACAATTGGTTAATTCCCCTGGCACGGGGACTGGGTGTATGTGCCAGCCTCAGCATAATTTCATCCTCATCACGACGCCAATGGACGTCAAATCAAAAGACCTGCATCTGGCGAGCCGAAGTCCTCGGACACATCACGGAACTAAATGGCATACGCCATTTCATTTCTGTTCCAGGATTCCATACGTCAGTCTTGAACTTAAGGCTAACCAGCGCAGCCAGTCGATGTTGAAACCCTTAAATTGAACACTGCCATCATCATCGTCATCTTGGCCGAGAAACCCGGTGTCTTCTTATAATAATAACAATAATAATAATAATAATAATAATCGTCATTATTTGAGATGTATAGAGTGCTGTTTTTTGAGATAATGAAGTAGGCCTATTAGGGCATTTTGCCGATATAGTCTATGCAGTAGTATTGGTTGAACCAGAACCTAAGTGTTCCTGTATTCAGATGGAAATCAGCCCGTTTTAAGCTAGCTGCCGGAGGCGTGTGCGATACCTGCCTACTCTATTTCAACCTTTTCCGCCTCTGACTGCTGATTCAATTAGCGCGGTCTGTGGATGTGCCGCTTGCATTGGCAGTATTGTGTTCTATTACTTCACATGCGCTTCTGAGCGCTGTACAACTCAACTCAGTCATAATGACCATGGAGCACTCCCAGTCAATATCTCATATAAAATATTGCAATTTTTAGAACTTAAGTAGGCCTATGTTTATTATCCTGAAGTGGCCTGTCGTTGAACTCTTATTTTCGCGATGTAATAAAATTTACTGACCCTTTCAGAGGATTTCTCCACTGTCATGTACCACACCATTATGATGCCTTCAACAGCCAGCCTTTTGATATCCTCACCCTGAAATCCCCATTTTCCACAATGACACTCCAATGAACGCAACAATCACCACTTACAAATCTACGGTTCATTCGTTATTTGAAAAACAATGGCCAATAAGAGCCATTTTTCTTGTTATAAATGCTATCTAAAATGCATGTTTCATATTACTAACTATTCAGTTATGTTCACACAAGTCACGAGATAGTATCTACGAGATATTATTGTGACAAACTTAGTATGCAAATGTTCGAATAGAATAGAATAGAATAGAGTAGAACACTCCCATCACCCAATTTCGGATCTCCTGAAATTGGGGAGGTAGTAATTATTTATTGTAATCCAATATGTCTTTTGACACATGCAATCTTTTCCTTATTACTGTTTGTTTTTCTAGTACTACATTTAAGATTACAATTAAACTTATTAACTAATTCCACCCCATTTCTAAATAGTAATATCTAATTCGTTATGTTTGTCCTAGACGTTAACAGTGTTATATAGTCCAAGACAACATGTAGGTTACCAACCCCCCTCAAGTTGTATTTCTGCTTACTTTGTGACGGGCCGATGACCTGCGATATTAGGCCCTTTAAAACAACAAGCATCATCATCATCAGCTTTCTTTTGTGTCACAAGTTTTTATAGTTTTATCCTACAATGAAAACATAGAATGCGACTACAGTGACAAAAGACATATTGCAAAAACTTCTAGCGTGAGTTATGACATTTATTTATTTATTTATTTATTTATTTATTTATTTATTTATTTATTTATTTATTTATTTATTTATTTATTTATTTATTTATTTATTTATTTATTTATTTATTTATTTATTTATTTATTTATTTATTTATTTAAATATATGCCACAAAGAGATATTCTCCATTTATAGGTGGATTTTATAAAACATAATACACATTATAAAGAACAGGATTTGCAAAAAACAAGCAACTAGTATCCAAAATATGAAAAAATAAGAGAAAGAGAGAAAACAAACACGAGAATACAATAAATTCAGTAAATTTAGCATAATATGATTATACAGAAGTACAATTTTTCTAATATAATATTTCAACAAAAACCTGTTAGTGGCCTAGCCGATTTGTATTTACACTAACCACTAGATGATACAATATTTGATTTTTTATCAGAAGATGTTATCTGTGTGAAACTGCAGTTTCCACATGATGCATTAAGTCTTGAAGAGTAAACGTGAAATGAATTCTCGGATGACATGCAGCAATTTTGTTAACAATATTACACTGATTTAGAGTGTTTACAATAAAACGTAAGCCTTGTCCGTAAATTTGCACGTTTCACATTAAATTTCACTCTAGCAAGTAACTCACTGTAATCACTCACATTATTTACAAGATTTTACAAACACATTTCTTGCAGAATATCCCTTCTATTATGTAATGAAGAAAGTTTAAATTCATTTAGCAAGTTTTTGTATGAAATTATTATTTTAGTGCTGAAGTATGAGGCGTTTTGTAATACAGAATGCTAAGAAACTTTTTCTGAATTTTGTATATATATTATTTATATGGGACTGATAATGCGGTGTCCAAAAAAACACATGCATATTCAAGTTCACTACGCAGAAATATATCACAGAGAGTAATTAATGTACCAGCATTTTTAGTTCCCTCGAATTACGAACCACAAAATCTAAGAATCTATAGGCTTCATTTGTAACTATCTCAATGTGTCCTTTGAAGGACTATGTAGTGTCCCTTAAAATTCCCAATTCTTTACTAAATTAAATCTTCCTAAAACAGTAGTATCCATTTTATATTCAAATAGTACTGGCGACTTATTCCTTGAAAAGTTTGCTGTGAGGCACTTATTGGTATTAAAATGCATTTTGTTATTCCTACTCCACATATACATATTATTGATATCAGTCTGTAATGTTAAAGCACCCTCATGAGTGGCGACAGTTTTGAACAATTTAACATCATCGGCATACTTTAGACATTTTGAGTACCTGATGACTTTTGGTATGTCATTAACAAATATTGTAAGAAAAGAGGCCCTAAATTGGAGCCTTGAAGCACACCAGATATACCACTGAATACAAATGATTTTGTTTGGAGGTATATCACAAATTGTTTTCTACCATAGAGATAAGATGATATTAATTTCAATATATTCAGTATATCGTGATACAGTTTATCCAAGGCTTTTGAAAAATCAGTGTAAATAACATGTTTGGTTCTTATTTTCCATTCCATTATAAGTATACTGAGCAAAATTCACAAGATTAGTAACTGTGGACCTGCCTGGGAAAAAACCACGTTGAGAGGGAGTAATGTAACATTTTACATGAGCAAAAATTCGGCAGTAAATTGTTTCTTCCAAAACCTTCGCCGGAGCACACAAAATTGATACAGGTCTATAATTTTCACGGTTTGCACTATCACCAGACTTGTAGATAGGACATACTCTGCTAATCTTCATAAATACGGATATATTTGGGTATTTATAATTAAACTATATATTTTACACGAAGGCTTCGTAAGTATTTCAGAACTTCCTTTTAATACATACACAGGTATACCATCAGGTCAACTTGACTTACTCGACTTAAGTTTTTAATTGCCTCTCTATACTCACACTCGCTGATACTATATATCGGCAAGATGTGAGATTCTTTCAATTTACCTGTCTCAGTAATAACGTAAAAGATGCTTTATCTGAATAAACACTTTTAAAGAATTTACTATTATATAGTGATGTTCCATTAAATAGCATTGAATGTGGAAGCATATCGGTCTTCCTTCTGCATTTAATGAAATTCCAAAAAACTTCAGGACTAGTTATGATGTATTCCTCAGATTCGGAAATATATGTTCTATAGGCATATTGGATCAGAGATTTAGATCCTCTTCTGATGTCGTTGTATTTATTAAAATGATGCTCCGAAATGTTAGATCGCTTTCTGTGATATTATTTCAGCATTAATAAGGAAATAATATCATTAGTATTCCAACATGGATAATTTCTTCTCTTATAAAACGTTTCATTTGGTACAGCATCCTCCATCACCGAATTAATTATTCTATAAAAACAAGTAAGTGCCTCATTTGGATCCCTGAGGTTGTCCACTTACCTCCACGATACCTCTCGTAATTGAACACTCAGTTTATAAAAATTAGCCTTATGAAAATTGTATCTTCCAAGCACTTGACGTTTAAATGAAGAATTGGTTCGTTTAATACATAATTCAACCGACAGAGCGAGATGGTAAGAGTCTTCAGGTATTAAAGGAAGAGATTCTCTGGTTACATTCGTGATACTGGCCGAACTTTTTAAAATTAAGTCTAGAGTTTTATTGCATGAATTCTGCACGGAATTCACAGATTCTATTTTTTGTAATTGTAAGAAAGTCGAAAGGAGTGCGTAACTTGGTCCCCATAGCAACAGATCAAAATTTCCACCATTTACTAGAGGAAGATTAAGATCAGGTAAAATCAACGTGTTTCCGTACAACAATTTGTCTATCCATCAAAACTGACATAACAATTATGTATAAAGTTCCATATTAGAATCTGGGGGAAAGTATACTGCCAATATATTGTACTTATTTTGTACTAATGTAATTTCTATGCAGAGTGCTTCTACGAGACCTAATTCCAAATCAATATTAACTGAGACAACATCTTTCGAAACAGCAATTAGAACACCACCTCCACTTTTATTATTTCGGTCATGCCGGAAAAAATCGTATCTATTGTAAATGACTTCAATACTGAAAACACCACTGTGAAGCCAAATTACTATAATGTAACTTTACAATTCATCAATATTAAGAGTAATATATTCAGCGATGATTCGCAGAGGAGTAATTACGTTCGTTTTGCACTCTAACCTCTTATCTATTACTTTTACTTGCCTTTCATAAAAATACTGTTCTACAATAATAGATCAGTGGAGTTCAGTGCGAATACACGCTTGGCACATTGGCCTTAATTACGGATGTGTATGAAGGCAGGCTTTGAATGTCATCGTCAATCACAATTTTAAAAATATTCCAAGATTTTACATTTCATCACCGAAGAAATGTTTTATCACAGGATGTAGCATCTCCCTTCCAAATTCCATTATACACATCGCTAAGTGTATGGGGCTGATGGCGACTACGTCGTTTTACCCCTATATGAAAGAACGACATAAACGCAGCCTTGAAAGGAAGGCCCTTCGAAATCTCTCTTTACAGAGTATGTACAACACCACACTAGCCAGCTATATAAAAATTCAAGCTAAATTTTTGAACACTTTTTCCCAATTTCATGGACCTGACACTTTAACATTTCCCGGAATATGGAATCCTTTATTTGCATCATGATGACCAGAATGTTCAACCTTAAAACGTATTATTATTATTATTATTATTATTATTATTATTATTATTATTATTATTGAATTTCCTATACAGTAAATAACCCTGTTTTACATGGTATATTATGGTTATAGATGAACAAATCAAAATATAAGTTATGTTATTTACGCACATAGAATATTATCATGAAGATGTGATGAATGAAGGTGTGAAAATGAGAATAAAACAGTGTCTTTTAAAGATAGAGTACAGAGGTTTAACCAGTTCACAATTGCAAGAGTTTAAATGGCATAAACCTAATACTAACGGCCGAATATTTTGCCAATTAAACGTCCTATTATGTACCACTGAAATTCAGCTATTCATGTCCATTTATACCCAGGAATCCTTTGAAGCAAAAACTACTGCAGGGATCATTAATTCAAGGACCCAGACGTGGAAATTTCCTAAAATAATAATAATATTAAATTAATAAAAATAAAAATAGCAATAATAATTCCGACTCCTGACAAGGGTTCGGGGATGAGGTAAGTTGAAATTCCATGGCATTTTTACGGCCGGATGCTTTTCTCCTCTCATTTGAGGAGGTAAGAAAGCAAACTGGAGTCCTCAATCCTGAAGTGGTGCAGCTCTTTTCAGGCACACCCTCAATGGAGGTGAGCTGCATGTACCATTTCAACCACGTACCATTCCTAAATTTCTGGCAGTACCGGGAATCGAACCCGGTCCTCCGAGGACGGCAGCGAATAGCTATAACCATTACGCTACGAAGGCGGACTTTTGGGGAAGTAACGAAGGTGAAATGAATTATGTTGAATGAAATTTGGTACTAGTTGGAAAGAATTTGCTGTGGCCCATGAATGGGAACTGACCCCACAGATGTGTGGAAGTGAAAATAGGAAACAACAGAAAACCATTCTCAGGACAGTAGACGGGTTTCTTGTGACTAGGATTTCAAAACTTAACCGTTTTCGGCTGTTAATTACTTTCCACCTAGTCACAAGGTTAGCATCTGCTTCACTGGGTTCTGTGCCCAATTATGTCTTACTAGAGTGTTACAGTATCGTCGCCATAAGACCTATCTGTGTCGGCGCGACGTAAAGCAAATAACAAAAAAAAAGTGTGTTACATTATGGCATTTCTTGAGTTGGTTTCAGCATCCTGTTTTCTTGTGTTGGCTTATTTTCTAAATTCCTTTCCCCTTCGGGACTTAACTTGTTCGTTGTCTGTATTGTAGTATGAGCTTAGCTCATGTCTATTTGGGATTTCTTCCCGTTCACATTTTTTTTCATATTCGTTGGCTTTTCTTGCATATAAAAGGACAGTGAGAGTTCAATAGAGTTTATACTGGTATATGAAGGCGCTTAGGCCTTGAAAATTTGCAGAGCAATTCTCCATTGTTATCAAAAGCTCGGAGAGCATTCGGGTTGTTGTAAAGTTACGTATCTTGTTATCCATAGTTATTTTAAGTGATCGGTTACTCACCATTATTATCTAATATACTGCTTTTGCCAAGGGAAGGAGACAGAAAAAACGAAAGAGTAAATACACTGCTTAACAAAAAAATTGATCGTTGCCATAAGACGTAAAGCAAGTAGTAAAAGAAAGAATATGGTAGCACCCAGAAGGGGGAGTAGGAAAGGAAATGAAACTTCACATGTTGAGAGGGTATGTGATGACAGTCTGAGTGGCTCAGACGATTGAGGCGCCGGCCTTCTGACCCCAGCTTGACAGATTAGGTCCTCGCACAGTCCTTTGGCATTTGAAGGTGCTCAAATACTCCAGCCTCGTGTCGGTAGATTTACTGACAATTAACAAAATTTCCACAGGACTAAATTCCGACACCTCGGCATTTCCGAAAACCGTAAAAAATTACTTAGAGGGACGTAAAAGGAAATAACATTAATAGGGTATGTGATGCTATTTCAGAGATTACAAAATCGAGTAAAATTCACAAAGAACTTTGCAGTACGAGCCAATTATTCAGTGTAACGTAGCACCCCTCTGGTCTGGGTGCATGCACTAATTCGGATGGGAAGAGTGTCCTCAATACTGGCACTGGGACGGAGTTGACGACCGAGATGGTCTCACATATTTTCTATCGGGGACAGATCTGGGGAACTTGCTGGCCATGCGAGTACCACAACATCATGCAGACAGTTCATAGAGACATCCTATGCCGTGTGTGGATTAGCATTGTTCTGTTAAAAATGGCACCATGATACTTTCGCCTGAGAGGTAACATACGAGGACGCAGGATGTACGTGACGTACCATAGTGCCGTCAGAGTTCCCTCAATCACTACCAGCCGTGACCTGAAGTCATACCCGATGTCCTTCCAGACCATGACGCCAGGAGTAACACCGCTGTGTCTGTCCGAAACATTGGATGATAGGGACTTGTCCTCTGATCGCCACTATACTCGCAGGCGATGGTCATCCGGGGTCGTGTAAAACCGCGATTCATCGCGGAACGCAATGTAACGCCATTCATCAACAGTCCATGCATCTTGGTCATGGCCCCACTTCAAGTGTTGTGGAGTTAACGACAGCCTACGCAAGAGACCGGCTGCTGCTAGTCTCCGACCAATGGTGCAGGATGTCGCTGGGAGTCAATTACTTGTTATCAGATGTCACGGAGTTGCCATGTGCTTGGTGAACAATACGGCGATACTCCCATGTGGTTGGCAGACGTGGTCGACCAGAATCTTGCTGACGTGCATGACTGCCCTCACGTTTCCATCCAGTCCAACATCGGGCCACTGTCACATCCGAATGCCCCACAAATATGGATATTGCACGATTGGACCAGCCGGCCAAATGGAGACCCAAAATGAGGCCCACTTTCAAACTCTACTAGGTGATGATAACGCTGTCTCACACTAGTGCGCGGAATCTCCATGTCCTCCACAGTGATCACTCAACAGCAGCCACAATTCTCATCGTTGGCGGGAAGTCCCGGTACAAGGGAGTAATTTTAGTCCGTTGGCCCAATTTGGGCCTTGAGTGCAATTTCTTAAGATTTTGCTATCTACGGACTGCATTTTTTTGGTAACTCAACAAATGACGGTGTTTATGCCCCTTATATACCCTACCAGGCCTGATAACGGCACTAGACCCGAACAACACTAATGAACTCTGGCGGCCGTTCTACCTATCACAGACAATTGCAACTCCAACCATTTACGCACCTGCCGATAATGTGTACGTGTACGAAGAAACCTTAACATCCAACCATTTTTTTTTCTGGGTGCTTCCATTTATTTGTCACCTTTATGTGGTCATTTCATTCTTCCAGCCCTACAGCCCCTCTGCCTCTTTCTCAATCGCCTATGGCCCGCCATAATAATAATAATAATAATAATAATAATAATAATAATAATAATAATAATAATAATAATAATGAAGGTGGTATATTTTAGTTGAAATACACTGCCGGAAAAAACATGCAACATCCTTCACGAATGAGGGGGTTGTTGTGTTACTGATTCGTTCGTCACAGACGAAGACGAACAGATGGCGCTCAGGAAGCCTGCCCGTGCACACTCTGAGAGGCAGAAAATTTGCTGAGGTTAGAGGTGAACAGTGTTTGCAACATTCATGCTAGGGTACAACCTGCCCCGCCGACGGAGTATGTACTCCTGTTCAACAACTGCAGCCATCTGAAAGGAGTCGCATTGTGGGCCTGCGGGAATCTGGATGGATGTATCGACGGATTACTTCACATGTTGGGCATAAGGTGTCGGTGGGGTGTCGCTGATTTCAGCAGTTGTCTTTGAAACATTCCCTCACCCGTAGATCAGGCACCAAATGTCCGCGTAGCACATACGCACGTCAAGATCGACGCGTTATGCGAGGAGCGATGGCCGACAGAGCATCATCCAGGAACGAAATTCGTTCAGACGTTCCATTTGCTGTGCCACCAAGGACCATTGGGAACCATCTGCTTGCGGCAGAATTACGATCACGTGTGCCACTAGCCAGGCTACCACTGACACCACGACACCGCCAAGCACGACTTCTCTGGTGTCGTGAAAGAGTCGACTGGAGAGGGGAATGGCGCTCTGTTTTCTTCAGTGACAAGAGTAGATTCTGTCTCTATGTAAGTGATGAACGTACACGGTGCAGACCTGGTGTGTGGCCTATTTCAGAGTACATTCGCCCACGACCCCCAAGCCCAACCCCAGGCTTAATGGTATGGCATGTATCAGTTACTACTCGCTGTTACAGTTGGTGTTTTTGCATGCTAAATTAACCAGTGCCCGCTACATTGCACAGGTTGTTGTCCACGTGCTACTGCCATGTGCTTTCTCAGCGGCACAATGCCCGTCCACATATAGCTGATGCGACGCAACGTGCTCTACGTGGTGTACACCAACTGCCCTGGCCAGGAGGATCACCGAATCTCTCGCCAATTGTACACGCGTGGGACATGATGAAGCGGGAACTTACGCGTTCTCCAGAGCCTGCAACATCCATTGCCAAATTACATCGAAAGGTGCAATACCCTATAAAAATGTTGGAGTCAGGTCAGAAAGGGCATCCAGCCGTAAAACAAGGCCAAATCCTTATATGAAGCATACTTCGTACTCGCGACCCCTCCAGTGTGTCAAAAAATTGGTAGAAGAATAAGAAAAAAAGAAACGAAGAACTCCTTACACTTGTAGAAGACATTGCCGGTATTTATAATTTTTAAACTACGGTAGCTCGTAAAGTACTTGCACTAGAATTCTGAAAATAAAAGCACCGCTGACATTCTTATTTTCTCCACTTTCATTCTGTTAATTTCAATAGGCATTGTTCAATATGGAAAAACGTGTCGTTCTAAAATACACTGACTGACAGAGCAAATGCAACACCTAGAAGGAGTGGTCAGAACTTTATGCCAATTGCAGGGTAGACTGACGTCACTGAGGTATGCTCATGATGTGATATGCGCCGCTGTGCTGCGCACGTAGCGAACGATAAATGGGACACGGCGTTGGCGAATGGACCACTTCGTACCGTGATTTCTCAGCCGACAGTCATTGTAGAACGTGTTGTCGTGTGCCACAGGACACGTGTATAGCTAAGAATGCCAGGCCGCCGTCAACGGAAGCATTTCCAGCAGACAGACGACTTTACGAGGGGTATGGTGATCGGGCTGAGAAGGGCAGGTTGGTCGCTTCGTCAAATCGCAGCCGATACCCATAGGGATGTGTCCACGGTGCAGCGCCTCTGGCGAAGATGGTTGGCGCAGGGACATGTGGCACGTGCGAGGGGTCCAGGCGCAGCCCGAGTGACGTCAGCACGCGAGGATCGGCGCATCCGCCGCCAAGCGGTGGCAGCCCCGCACGCCACGTCAACCGCCATTCTTCAGCATGTGCAAGACACCCTGGCTGTTCCAATATCGACCAGAACAATTTCCCGTCGATTGGTTGAAGGAGGCCTGCACTCCCAGCGTCCGCTCAGAAGACTACCATTGACTCCACAGCATAGACGTGCACGCCTCGCATGGTGCCGGGCTAGAGCGACTTGGATGAAGGAATGGCGGAACGTCGTGTTCTCCGATGAGTCACGCTTCTGTTCTGTCAGTGATAGTCACCGCAGACGAGTGTGGCGTCGGCGTGGAGAAAGCTCAAATCCGGCAGTAACTGTGGAGCGCCCTACCGCTAGACAACGCGGCATCATGGTTTGGGGCGCTATTGCGTATGATTCCACGTCATTTCTAGTGCGTATTCAAGGCACGTTAAATGCCCACCGCTACGTGCAGCATGTGCTGCGGCCGGTGGCACTCCCGTACCTTCAGGGGCTGCCCAATGCTCTGTTTCAGCAGGATAATGCCCGCCCACACACTGCTCGCATCTCCCAACAGGCTCTACGAGGTGTACAGATGCTTCCGTGGCCAGCGTACTCTCCGGATCTCTCACCAATCGAACACGTGTGGGATCTCATTGGACGCCGTTTGCAAACTCGGCCCCAGCCTCGTACGGACGACCAACTGTGGCAAATGGTTGACAGAGAATGGAGAACCATCCCTCAGGACACCATCCGCACTCTTATTGACTCTGTACCTCGACGTGTTTCTGCGTGCATCGCCGCTCGCGGTGGTCCTACATCCTACTGAGTCGATGCCGTGCGCATTGTGTAACCTGCATATCGGTTTGAAATAAACATCAATTATTCGTCCGTGCCGTCTCTGTTTTTTCCCCAACTTTCATCCCTTTCGAACCACTCCTCCTTGGTGTTGCATTTGCTCTGTCAGTCAGTGTAAATACATATTCCGTTATTTAAAATCTGGGAATGGGCTACAATTACGAGCCCTTGGTTACACTTCATTTCTGTCAGCGCCTTCCATTTCAGAAATATTTGAGGTGCAAATTTTAGGGGATTAACCTTGTGTACTATATGTACATATACGTAATTAAAATTAAATGTTAACTAAAATTCTTAAATTAACACGCACACACATATCTATATCTATATCTATATATATATATATATATATGAATGCAGTAAATGGGAGCTCGAAACATAAAAAACTGTCATTTTACAAAAGTTCTTGTAAAAGCCGAAAATTTCATTCCGTTAGATTCAATTTTCAATACCATGCGGAGTAAATCATATTATGTTCAAAGTTTTCCCTTTTTGATAAAACTAAATGTTGAAGACATATTTCCGTTGTTGCTGGGCAAATTAAATTGTGTATGGCTTTTATACCCAGTTCACAAGATGCTAGTTGATGAGACAGTTGTCAGAAAACAGTTGCCTGGCTTACAATTATTGGCTACATGCGAACACTTCGGTCCAGCTGTCTAGGCAATTGCCCTCACTATTTCCCAGGCAATAGAGTGTCTCCAGGAGTAGACTGTGGAGAACCAACTGGGCCCAGCTGCAACCCCCACCACACGGAGCTCAGTATTGTCTTTCTTTTTTTTTTTTGCTATGGGCTTTACGTCCCACCGACACAGATAGGTCTTATGGCGACGATGGGAGAGTAAAGGCCTAGGAGTTGGAAGGAAGCGGCCGTGGCCTTAATTAAGTTACAGCCCCAGCATTTGCCTGGTGTGAAAATGGGAAACCACGGAAAACCAATTTCAGGGCTGCCGATAGTGCTCAGTATTGTCTCGACAATTGGCGCCGTGTGAACGTGAAATACCAGTAGCTGAGTATTATTTTGTGCCAGTTCGCTTGTGTCACCCAGAGGTCTGCATGGTCTTGATAATTTAAATACTTTAATTTTAAAATTATTTGTATGCTGTTGGCGTAATTTTGGCTCCAAAGTGGGGTGACAATACTAACGTAAAATTCGTTGAGCTGTATTGGGAACGTTGATGTTTGTTGGATCAGCACGAAGACCTGCACAAAGAAAAATATGCTCGTCAAGCGGCATTTTCTAGGATTAACGACAAAATTAATATTCAAGGATTCGGTGTGATTGATGTCGAAACTTTGCATGACTCAGCAATGAAATCTAGGCGCATAAAAGTACAAAAAAAATTAATTCATCATGGGGTGCTACAGACGCTGCATACTCAGCCATTTCTCGTCATCTACTGGCGTGGCAATAGCTTCCTCGTGTGAACGGGTTCTCGTTCAACTGAACTGGCCAGTGACTGCCCGCAATGATTAGACGACAACTGTCACCAACAACTGTCTCATCAAATGACACCGTGTAAACTAAGCATTAGTGCCGGGAGTGTCCGAGGACAAGTTTGGTTTGCCAAGTGCAGGTCTTTTGAATTCACGCCCGTAAGCGACCTGCGCTTCGTGATGAGGATGAAATGATGATGAAGACGACACATAAACCCAGTCCCCGTGCAGCGAAATAAACCAATTTTGGTTAAAATTTCACACCCTGCCGGGAATCAAACCCGGGACCCCTGTGACCAAAGGACAGGACGTTAACCATTTAGTCATGGACCCGGTCTTATTGCTGGGTGCATGTATAAAATAAAATTTATTTATTTATTTATTTATTTATTTATTTATTTATTTATTTATTTATTTATTTATTTATTTATTTATTTATTTATTATAGTATTTATTACATTATATATTATTACACTGATTATTTTTTTGTACTTTCATTGTTTACTCATCTGATTTGGCTTATAATCCGTTAGCGTTTCTCTTGAAAATAAAGAAAGCAAATCGTTCAGTGGACATAGCAAGCTTCGGAACGATATTCCTCAAATGATAAAACGTGAACTGTTTATTTGAAAACGCATCCTCAGGCGCAGATAAGAGTGAGATGAAGAATGTCGATAAACAATGAGCGCGCTTCTCTTTCAATAATAACCTGATCAGTCGCTTCTCACACATGGGTGCACTCGCAGCTCGGAGATTCTAGACGCTTGCTCTAATTACGGAAGGAAATTACGTTACGGAACGAGATGTCATGTTTTCCACGTGACGGATCGGGAGTTATAAAAGCGAATATTTTAATGGATTGTAACTTCCAATATACTGTCTCTCCTCTTATCTGGGGCATTGTACGTCGGAAGAAAAACATACCGTAGGGATTAATCTATTATAAAATATGAGAGAAGCTTATGACGGAGCAAGAGGGAAACATTAGCAAAACACTGGAGGAGTCCTAAGAAGCTGATAAATGTCTCACCACAAATAGTAATCAATGCAACTGGCAATGGAAGCTCGTGGAAGTTTAAGGTTTCCACTATTCGGAATCTCAAAGCTGAATTGGACACAGTGCTCAACTCCTGTATGTCTGCAACACTCCACACTCCCAAAAAATATACACTGTTCTATACAGGTATGGCGAACTTATTTCTGCTGTTAGTTGAATGAATGCTAAGGTCAAGTGTCTTGTTCAGAACTGGAAGAATGGTCAATTTCTCGGTACTCTGACGGTGGATGGAAGTCTTCCTGAATGAACCCCTCTAGGAAAGATTTTTCTTAAAAGTGTAGGAATACCAATAATAATAATAATAATAATAATAATACTAATAATAATAATAATAACAATAATAACAATAATAGATATTTTGATTTTTATTCCGGATGGGACAAATAAAAGTCTATGTCGAGTTCAGTTTAATTTTTGTCTACTTTTGTGTCTGTATGACTGTTACAGCATCACGAGGAATTGGACTGGTGGATTTTCACGAAACTTAGCATTTACGTTTAGGATAATGCCGAGTGGGTTCTAAGCTATTCGCTGTTCAATAGAATAAACCAGGAGGGGGCTACAGAGGGAGCCTGAAACATTAAACTCGATGTATCTCTTTTCTCTCTTATTGGTTTTAGTTTCACTAACTACATATGTATACCATTTATGGCTAAATATGCAAATAAAGATTTCCAGTATGGACTTATGTTCACATAAGTAGGAACTAAAATTGATTTCATTTCTTTGGGTCCTGTTAGGGTTCTCTAAAGACTAGGTATGTTATCTTGCCATTTTGCTCCTTACAAGCTCTTCGTTGGCAAAGCAGTTGTCAGTCTCTATCCTACATATTACTATTCTGTTCCGTTCTCTTCGCTAGCAAACAAGTGCAATACTAAAATGTAATGTTAGGTTAGCCTACTTATTCTCGGCATGATTCATAACGGTAACTTCAACATAATTTCCCCCCCCCCCATTTATTTGGCTACAGGCTGTGCCGACTCAGCCAAGAATAAGCGTTACAAAACTAAAATACACGAGCATCAGAGACTTATAGTATTATAAGAGTAAATGAGACCATCCTTTTAAGAAAAATCCGAAAACAAACACAGGACAAATAACTCAAAAACACACTAAAAGGAATCAAATTGATAACTTAGTTTAATACGATTGCTTGTTAGATCCGGCCAGTAGGGATGTGAGTCTTCTTGGTAATGAATGCAGTAATCCAGTGATACGAGTTTCTTGAGTATATCAGTAAACTGATCATAATGTTGGATGCAGTTGAAAAGAGTATGATTCATATCATCTTCAGCGGTCTGACAGTAAGAGAAAAGATGTGACTAGAACTCGTACGCGGTGAAGATGATATTGGAATCGTCAATGATTGAATTTCATACGAGCTATAGTAATTATAAACTAGACGGGAACGCGATATATTTGTTCAGCAGTTTCCTGGTGAAGTGCCACCTTCATGAGGACAGATTGACGTAATCGTAAATAAATTTGAAACTACTAGCTCAGTGCTCAATAGAAACATACGCGCACACGAACAATTTTAATAGAGGGAATGTTAGATGACATTGGTTCGAACCTCGAACGGTCACCGCATAAATCACTCACAAAATTACCACAACAAGTAGGGGTTTCGATTTCTTCAGCACACAGAGCTACAAACCTGTTACACATCAAACCGTACAGGTTTACACGGGCCCATAACTGCTGATCCAGCCACAAGAGTGAGATATGGTGAGTGGTATCTTGCATCACTGAATGATCGTTTATTCGACCCACAGCTTGTGTTTTAGGCCTAGTTTAATCTTAATGGTCCTGTGAACAGTCATTACTCTCGCTATTGGTGTGCCGAAAATCATGATGTTGATTATAAAGTCCCTCATTATGAAGGATGACACATCCAGCATCTTTTAAAAGGTAGGATTTCATATAAGATTATATACAAGCATTTTTTTTACAATTTGTTTTACGTCGCACCGACACAGATAGGTCTTATGGCGACGATGGGATAGGAAAGGGCTAGGAGTGGGAAGGAAGTGGCCGTGGCCTTAATTAAGGTACAGCCCGAGCATTTGCCAAGTGTGAAAATGGGAAACCAAAGAAAACCATCACCAGGGCTGCCGACAGTGGGGTTCCAACCGACTATCTGCCGAATGCAAGCTCACAGCTGAGCTCCCCTAACCGACCGGCCACTTGCTCGATGTATACACGTATAAAAATGATGTTGACAATTTTCCTTTTAACATCATCATCATCATCATCATCTGTTTACCCTCCAGGTTCGGCTTTTCCCTCGGACTCAGCGAGGGACCCCACCTCTACCGCCTCAAGGGCAGTTTCCTGGAGCTTCAGACTCTTGGTCGGGGCATACAACAGGGGAGTATGACCAGTACCTCGCCCAGGCGGCCTCACCTGCTATGATGAACAGGGGCCTTGTAGGGGGATGGGAAGATTGGATGGGACAGGCAAGGAAGAGGGAAGGAAGCGGCCGTGGCCTTAAGTTAGGTACCATCCCGGCATTTGCCTGGAGGAGAAGTGGGAAACCACGGAAAACCACTTCCAGGATGGCTGAGGTGGGAATCGAACCCACCTCTACTCAGTTGACCTCCCGAGGCTGAGTGGACCCCGTTCCAGCCCTCGTACCACTTTTCAAATTTCGTGGCAGAGCCGGGAATCGAACCCGGACCTCCGGGGGTGGCAGCTAATCACGCTAACCACTACACCACAGAGGCGGCTTCCTTTTAACATACAAACTATATTCACGCTGGAGAATATGAAAGAAGAACAGATTATTATTATTATTATTATTATTATTATTATTATTATTATTATTATTATTATTATTATTATTGATAAGTAGAACGGTTTTCCGCAAACTATGCGTCGTGGTGCCGCCAAATGGAATAACAGGTACTGTTATTATCTGTCATTCTTTAATCGTGAGTTTCTAAGTGGTAGCTCACAGTGTCATGGAGAAGCTGAAGATAAATAACTACCGATAAGCGAGTATATTTTGATACATACGATACTTCATAATCGTATATGTTTCATGCTATTTTCAAAGTAGTGAAAATAAAAAAAGAAAAATGTCTTTCGAACAAAAAGACTCAAAAAATAATACTCTAACGTAATTTGAGAAAACTACCATAATCATCTTCTTGCGAATGCTTACTTTTAAATATTCTATATTAAACATTCTATATAGTCCTACCAAATAAACTTAGACATTTGGTGAGTGTTGTAAATCTGTGTAGCTTATGCAATTTTCTGTAATAAACAACACATTTTGAGTTTGTCCAACTGAACATTTTTGAAGCGAGCGTTATGTTTCTATAAATGTAAATTAAATTCGGGGAGAAAATAGGTTTGGAGTACTTCTCAAGCCGAGTCCTCTCCCAACCCGAGATATTGCACTGAGAAGCAGTTACCAGTGACGAATTAGAGAAGTGTCCCAAGAGACGAGGAAATTATTACAAACCTTTGACTTGGCCAGTGTTAAAAGTAGTAAGAAAACGGATTTAGTTTAGTATGAATGTGTGTGTGTGTTTGTGTGTGTCTGCGTGTGTGAGTAATCCGGTCTCTCAGCTAAACTCATCTTATTAAGCACCAAAGTTTGCAACATTTGGGTTACTTGCTCAGGCAGCACATTTTTAAAAACAAAATTTTATTAATGTACGCTCTTACTTTACTACAATATTTTGAACAACGACAAACAGGAAAAATGTTCAGGTTTGTCGTTCACAATTTATTTCATTAGGAATTTCGCACTATTTTGCATTATACGTTGCCTAAAATCATCATCATCATCATCATCTGTTTACCCTCCAGGTTCGGTTTTTCCCTCGGACTTAGCGAGGGATCCCACCTCTACCGCCTCAAGGGCAGTGTCCTGGAGCTTCAGACTCTTGGTCGGGGGATACAACTGGGGAGTATGACCAGTACCTCGCCCAGGCGGCCTCACCTGCTATGCTGAACAGGGGCCTTGTGGAGGGATGGGAAGATTGGAAGGGATAGGCAAGGAAGAGGGAAGGAAGCGGCCGTGGCCTTAAGTTAGGTACCATCCCGGCATTCGCCTGGAGGAGAAGTGGGAAACCACGGAAAACCACTTCGAGGATGGCTGAGGTGGGAATCGAACCCACCTCTACTCAGTTGACCTCCCGAGGCTGAGTGGACCCCGTTCCAGCCCTCGTACCACTTTTCAAATTTCGTGGCAGAGCCGGGAATCGAACCCGGGCCTCCGGGGGTGGCAGCTAATCACACTAACCACTACACCACAGAGGCGGACGTTGCCTATAATGCCAGTATAAAATCTCACAGTTACAAATCAACTTCATAACCTGACAATACGATTTCTTTAGGTCATTCAAATGTAAAAAGTTTTCAGACGTTTCAGAGCTTGAGTCAGAATGCTCAGAGTTTCAAAACTCTCAGCTTACACCATAGATCTTGGTTTTCAACAGAACATTTGTTGCAGGCCGACTACGACCAACATTAAACAAATTATTTCTGTCTTACGGAGTTACGTTTAACAAATAATTGAACTGTGGTGTTTGGAAGTAGAACTCCTATTGTCTGGCACCACTGTTATAAAAATATGCACACAGTAATAGTACTAACAATACAATAATTCAATGTGGAGAAGTGAGCGCTTGTAGCAGAAACTAAAGTTTGATCACATGGCCCCTACGCACGTAAGAACCAAAATGGTAGGTAAGCATAGCTACAATATGTTACAATTTTTGCAAGCTGCTTTACGCCGCACTGACACAGGTAGGTCTTATGGCGACGATGGGATAGGAAAGGGCTAGGAGTGGGAAGGAAGCGTCCGTGGCCTTAATTAAGGTACATCTCCAGCATTTTCCTGGTATGAAAATGGGATGCCGCGGAAAACTATCTACAGGGCTGCCAAGAGTGGTGTTCGAACCCACTATCTCCCGAATACTGGATACTGGCCGCATTTAAGCGACTGCAGCTTTCGAGCTCGGTCAATATGTTACAGAGACTGAGGTCCAGTATACAGGCATGGGTCGTCACAGACCGCTAAGCACTTGCTTCGAAATGAAGATGTGAGAATAGATAGAATTATTGTGTAACAAGCAACAATTATATTGATGTTAACGTGCAGTACAAATAACTTTATTTTTAGTCTTGTCTTCGGCGGAACAAGTAGCCGTGCGGTTAGAGTCGCGCAGCTGTGAACTTGCATTCCGGACATAGTGGGTTCGAACCCCACTTCAGCGGCCCTGAAGATGGTTTTCTGTAGTTTCCATTTTCACACCAGGTATGCTGGGTCTGTACATTAATTGAGGCCACGACCGCTTCCTTCCCACTCCTAGCCATTTCCTATCTCATCGTCGCCGTAAGACATATCTGTGTCGGTGTTACATAAAACGAATTGTAAAGAAAACTGTTCTTTCCAGTGTCAACAGCTGAACATCCAGCTTTCTTGTATGAACCTCAGATTAAGAACAATAGCAACAATTAAACGAACTCCAGCGTAACTGAAGACCTTTTTTCCAAGGTGCCTTCAATCCATTAAATAGCAAACTGTAGAAAGCACGCTTTTTATATTCAGAAAAATAATTTCACGTGAAATTGTTTTTATTAACATTTATTACATTGATAGAATTACAAAAATACCCCACCAACAGTGGTAACAGTGGCACATTACCTAGTGTTAAGACGTTTCATAGATACACTCATTGAAGGATGGTTTTAGTAAGAGAAAACGAAATCTGATACCTTATGAAGCAATATCAGGTCTTTCGTTTCTCCCGTTTATGTTTTTTTACTACATTTTACGGCTTACCTTTTTCTTTTAAACGTAAACCGATCTCTTACGTTATTTTTTCTCATGAACAAATTATTGGACGCTTCGTTGTAATTCGCAGAAAATGTTTCCACTTATAAATGTCCCGCATGCATAAATGATGTGTGGGGTGTCTACCAACTGATTTTAACAGGGGAACTACTGTCAGCGGGCAGGTTACGTCAGAATATGAAGAGATAAGAAACAGAGTCACACTCGCAGCATGTTACTCAGAGTTGCCGGTCGAATGCACCCCTTGCATTATTAAACATCGTTTTCGACCGCATAGCTCCAGGCTGGTGTATGCTACAGCAGCACTGTATTTGCTGTCTGCATATCGGCAGTAGCTAGTGTGATCAGCAGCGGTGAATACACAGACATTATTTTAATCTGGACAATCTGGTAGGAATGCAACAGAAGCTCCAAACAGACGTATGCCTTCTACATACGTACTTCACCGAACAGTATTAGTTTTTGTCCGTGAGCCACCTGGTATATGACATACCCCAACTTTGCTTCAAAGTAACACTGTTGTTAAGATATTTTTTGTAGTTTTGGTGTACATTTATGATTTAAATCATTCATTAACAAAAAATTTGTTCATAACTGACTATTTTTTGTACAATTCGCTTTATGTCGCACAGACACAGATAGGTCTTATTGGCGACGATAATACGGGAAAAGGCTAGGAGTGGGAAGGAAAGCAGTCGTGGTCTTAATTAAGGTGCAGACCCGAAATTTGCCTGGTGTAAAAATGGGAAACCACGGAAAACCATATTCAGGGCTGCCGACAGTGGAGTTCGAACTAGTGGCGGCAAGTGGATAAAACTTCTGTGGGTTCACTGCTTTGGAAAATACGTGTTCAGATATATTGTTAGTTGATGTACATACAGATGTAGAATAGTGACATTGCTTGATTAATAACACGACTTTCGTTTTAAGGCTGCAGCTCGAATAAGTTATTAAAACAATGAGGAATGACATGGAGAGAGAATAATATATAAGGCGAAATTACGTTAAGCTGATCCATTTTCCTCTGCTTTGGAAGTCGTTGCTTGCGTAGGAATTACTGCTTCAAGAACGTGTTAGGCAGACTATTGTGATTTGTATCTTGACGTATCTTTCTGTTTACTTTTCATAACGCACGTATTACTATTTTTTTCTACAGGCTTTACGTCGCACCGACAAGGATAGGTCTTATGGCGACGATGGGATAGGAAAGGCCTAGGAATTGGAAGGAAGCGGCCGTGACCTTAATTAAGGTACAGCCCCAGCATTTGACTGGTGTGAAAATGGGAAACCACAGAAAGCCATCTTTAGGGCTGCCGAGAGTGGGATTCGAACCCACGATCTCCCGGATGCAAGCTCACATTCGCGCGCCTCTACGCGCACGGCCAACTCACCCGGTCGTATTACTAATTAAACGTTTCATTAATTACATAAACTTAGCCTACGCACGCCTATTGGCGCTATACAAATATTCTAGCTCATTGCGGTTAACTACATCAGAACCGGAAAATTGTGAAATTAAAATCCGTTCAAAACGTAAAACACATTAACCGCACGCTCTGGGGCAGTGCTTCGGCTAATTTCGGGGCTGATCGTGTCTGTCGATGGTTCACACGCCAGCGATACCTGGGCTGTGTTCTCCCTGCTACTCACAGGCCCTCGCCATGTGCACCCTCCTTACGTCCCACAGTCCTACGACCTCAGTCCTGAAACTGAAACTCTTCGCTGGTTCCGGAGAGCAGCCGAGTGTTGAAGTCAAACGTATCTCTACGCGCCCGAATATAGAGAGCTAATTAACCTTCCGTCAGTCGCAATATATGAAGTTTCAAGGCAGGTCGCAATGAGCCTGAGAGATCACCCCACGTATAAGTTTCGGGAAGTTCAAGTGGGCAGCTATGATGTACTTACTCCTTATGTTATATAGGTGTGTTTGAGTCAGTTAAAAATGGTTTAGCAAAATTCTGATCCCAAAATAAGCCGCATTTTATGACCATAAATTTCCTTCAACATTTTAGGTACCTTTGCAGTATTTACCATTTTAATCGCAGAGAAAATCTTATGTTGGCGGATACTATGTTCATATGTCTCAGCAATAACAACAAACATGAGAAATATCATAAACAGGGCTAAAGAGGTCATATATTCTTCAGTAAGAATTCCACAAGAACACTAATATTTCCCACAGGCACTAGTCGATCATGTTCCTTTCTTTCTTCATGGGTTTGGCGGTCGTCAAATCTTAAACAACGAATCAAGAACTTAAATCTCCTGAGGCTCATTAACAGTGCAAACTTTTCTGTACCATCTCCATCAGTGCCCCAGAGATCTTCAAGGCTCTGCCTATTCCCTCTGTAAGATCCTGCCAAGTACAATAGGCCAAAGAATGCTTTGATAATGATGCTTGTTGTTTTAAGGGGCCTAACATCGAAGGTCATCGGCCCATCTCTATCTGGTCTGTAAGCTCAGCATCCCTTTCACGAGTAAAATTTTGGTTCACGTAGTCCACATATTGATTTGTGTAAGTTACAATAGTCTCTATTATTTCCTCCATAAGTAAACACTACCAGGAGTGAAGCGGTGATTTAGCTTGCCTTGCTTGTCCTATAACTCCAGGTAGATGTCGTACGAGATTGTGCTTCCTGGAAGGGGGGGGGGCAGTTGGGATGGGGGCACCATACACCATTTTGTCTTGTCTTTCCCTTCATAATAATTAGCACTGGCCTCTCATAATCCTTGTTCATCAGCATCACCGTTGTCATCTTGTTCTGTTTCCGAGTCTCCATCTCTTGATTCCAGAAGATCGTCACTCTTTGTGTCACTTTCGTCTTCAAAATTCTCATGTAACGGATTATCATCTTCATCCAGCAACAGTCGTTGGACATCCTCCATATTTTTTGCTCTGTCTGAGTTAAAATGTTCCTTCCTACTGGCCATAATGTATGGTAAATCTAAAATAAAGAGAAATTGGGACGTAAGTAGTCGCAATGTGCCTGTGAGGCACCAGGCTTATATTGCACTATCTACATGCTTACGTGGTAAATTACACCAAATTTGGGGTAAACAAATAATTTAACTATTTGCAGAACATCAATTGTTTGCATCACTTTGAAACACCAGTCGTAACGGGAACAGTCGCAATGATCTACCAGATCAGATGGAACACTTCCGGCTTATAGAGCGAGCGAACACAGACTGCCTGTCACACGACTAACGAATATGGCAAGGAGCGAGGCTAGTCAGAGGATGAGAATTGTAGGTCCGTGCATTGGAGCGGTAGTGACCGATGACTACAGCCTGTGCCTGTCAGATCAGTTGCGACTGACGGAAGGTTAAAGGAATGGTCTCTTGACAAACAATTTTACTAACATACATAGATACATCATCATTATAGACCGTTATGCCTTTAAGCGTTCAGTCTGAAAGCCTCTGTGAATTTACTAAACGTCCAAGGAGTTCCTCGCCTGTGAAATGGGAGTGGGACTCCGTTACTCCCATCAAAAGAATGTTCTGAGCTTGGTAAATTCGTGAAGCAGTATTCTACCCTAGTTACACATAGTCCAAGTGAGGATCTCTCTAGCGGGTTAGGGACCACTGGTTGATTGTATAGTCTTAGCCGCCTGAGTACAAGGAGGACCATGACTCAGAATATGTCCGAGATGCCCACTCCCATTCCGTAGCAACTGGTATCCCCACACTCAGGACCACTTACTAGGCCACTCAGCCGTTGTCCATGGTTCACGAACCAGGGCGTGACTACAGTAACCCACACCATGAACCTGTCTATTTCAGGGAGTTTACGGAACCACTAAACATACACAACCTGCCACCACGGGTTCGAATCCCACTTTATCCGAAATGCAACCTGACCGTTGTGACCCAAACCGCGCAACTACGCCCTCGGTATTCATAACCGATTCAGGTCGATTAAAATGTACTGTATTATAAATGTGATAAAAGAGAAACAACTAAAAGGGTATTTTCAGAAGAAGAACGACAACGAAGATCAGACAGAATGAAGAAATACCGGAAGAACAGAAAAGAAAAAAAATATAGATCACCATAGAAGACCGGACAGAAATTTACTACAGTGGTCCAACGTGGCCGTAAAAGCACAACAACAACAACAACAACAACAATAATAATAATAATAATAATAATAATAATAATAATATAAGTTTGGTATTACCGGTTAATTGTTCCGTTCGCGTCACTGTGTTGTCATTTATAGCATTCTTTAGTGTGTGCAGGGTAGGCAGACTTTTAGTTGGGTAATAGGCAGTAGAAATTAAGTGACCAAACCAAAACTCCTTTTTTTTTTTTTTTGCTAGTTGTTTTACGTCGCACCGACACAGGTCTTACGGCGACGATAGGACACGAAAGGGCTAGGAGTGGGAAGGAAGCGGCCGTGGCCTTAATTAAGGTACAGCCCCAGCATTTGCCTGGTGTGAAAATGGGAAACCACGGAAAACCATTTTCAGGGCTGCCGACAGTGGGGTTCGAACCTACTATCTCCCGAATAATGGATACTGGCCGCACTTAAGCGACTGCAGCTATCGAGCTCGGTACCAAAACTCCTATGAAACAAAAGAAGTTAGAGTACAGTATTTGAAAGTATGGGAAGAAAACTTTAAATAATGGTAGCTCCTGGACTTTCAAGTAGTCGGACCTACTGTAAAGCAAGTCTTCTGTATCAGCCTTGGCGGACAGCTCGATGTAAAACAACATGCAAATATAAAGGCAATCAGGACAAGGAGAACATATTCGTCAAGAAATGCAAATTACCCAGTAACTTCGTTAAAAACAAAAACACAGAATTTGACAGGTTGACAGCTTGTGAGTTTTGACTTGCTTATCACTGTGTTAAACATGGCCTACCTTACAACAGGCAGATTGTGGCGACAAGCTAACAGCATACTAATTCCCGGATTCTGAGGTAACAGAAAAAGTGTCATGTGCTTAAACCAAGTCAGAACTAATTAATAAAGAACGCTCTTGCCCCAGTAAGTGTAAATGAAAAATAAACCAAACCCCATGGTGCAACAGCCCGTAGGACTATGGCCTACCAAGCGACCGCTGAGCAGCCCAAAGGCGTGCAGATTACAAGGTGTCGTGTGGTCAGCACGACGCATCATCTCGGCTGTTATTCTTGGCTTTCTACAGCGGGCCCACTATCTCACCGTCAGATAGCTCCTCAATTGTTATCACGTAGGCTGAGTGGTCCTCGAACCAGTCCTCAGGTGCAGGTAAAAATCCCTGATCTCGGCAGGAATCGAATCCGGGCCTTCCGGGTAAGAGGCAGGCACGCTATCCCTACACCGCGGGGTGGTCAGAATGTGTGCATGATTTCGTTGATATTCTGAATAACCCAGAAAAGTGTAGTCATTTTTCTCTTTATCAATTGATGCTTCTATTAAACGGAACAGGAAAAGGTTCCCAATTTGTGTTAGAGATTTTGACTCTAGCAAAGGAGCTGAAAATAAACTTTTCAATCTTGTTGAAAGGGCAGATGAAAGTGTCATTTTTACATCATCAATGTTGTTGAATTATCTGGAGAAATTCCATTTTAATGCCAGTGACATTTTTCTATTTTCTGCTGACTATGCTCATGTGAATTTTTAGACACCATTGTGTTTCCTAGCTTCTTAAGGTGCAAAATGAAAATATTTTCAGCGGCAATTGTTCAAATCTTTTGGTCTATAAATCCATGACGTATGTTACAGAGAAATTAGATAGTGACATTGAAAATTCTGAAGTATTTATATTAATCCATAAGGCAAGTGATATCAGAACATAACGCAGGTGTGATTTGTCAATGTACTTAATAAGCCAGTGCTAATAATTACATGTGTTGAAGCAGGCAGGTTCACCATATATACTATGAAGTTTCGTATATCATACAGTCTTGTGATGACGATTAGTTGTTGCCGCCAAAGAGGAGAAAAGTGTGGATTCTATATGGAAGCCCATGATTCTAACTCTCAGTTTTACATCCGCACCGATAGAAACGTCATTCGATGAATAAGAATATTTAATTTTAAGTACCAGAATTCTGATTTTTCCACCAGTTTTGTATATATTGTAAAGGAGACGCAAAAAAAGAAAAAAGCTAGATCATTTTTCGGGAGCATTCAAAATGCAATCTCACTCGGGCTCGGGGATTCATCCACATACAGTAATATGGTAGAACAACTTGTCGCTTGTCTGCTTGGACTTCGATGATAATTAAACGATTGATGACTGAATCCATCAGGTATGGTTCATTTTAAATTAGCAAAGGAAGACTATTGTGCTGCAATGTATTTTGTTCTATCCAATGAGAAGGCCATTGAATACTACATGGTGACTTATTGGAGAATTGCGGATGTTTAGGATATCTCTCATTCATCCTTTCTATTTTATAGTGAATAATTTGCCGGTCCAATTGGTCTCCTGAAAAAGGTACTTCTTCTCCCGCCACTACAGTTACACGGGCTCTTATTTGCGTTCGAACAAGTAAATGATGCTGTAAACTATACGTTAGCAGTCAAATTTTGTCCCATGAAAGTTGTCTAAACTCCGGTTGTGTTGTCCTGTTCTAAGTCTAATTTCAGAGAAATCCAAGCAATAGACGAGGATCTCTGTATGCGTAAACTAGAATCACATAACACAATTGTTATCTCACTATATTAATGTAAACATGTTTTCTACACTGTCCTGCGGAGATTTTACTGTCAAATCAAACTCCTTACCGAGCCAGAAAATGAGTATTGCATTGAATATCATGGGTAGTCGTAACTCAATGCGCATCGTTTCAACAACAAATGTCTTTTAAATTCTCAATCACTTTAACCTAATATACCTTACTACAATTTCTAATAGATTACCTGATAAATAAGCCTAAATTTGGAAGCAATAGACGACGATCTCTGTATGAGTAAATTAAAATCACAACACATGACACTTATATGTAATTATTTAAGTATATTGGGTACACTTGATTTGTAGAATTATGCAAACTGAATTAAGACCAACCTGTACTCTTTGCCAGTTAATATCTTTACATCAACAATAAACGTTCATTCAATATAATATTAAAGTGTTCCCACACTTGTGCTTCTTTGCTCAAAAGCATCAAACATTTCAGCGACTTCAAAGTAAGAGTTCACCAACTTATCCGTTTATGAGTGGGTTCGACGAATTCGCAGTGACAGAATTCTTTTGTACTCTTGTTTCCATTCATAACAGAAATTGATACACGAATCAATATCCGGCCACAATAGAAGTGAAATGACCCGTGTTCTTTTGTGGAGTGAAGCCAGCTGGATGCAGTCTATCGCGTTTGAACAATACGCTTTCCTAGACCTCACCTATTCAAGTCACTCGCAGAGATGGCTGCTGTTAATTGATTCTGCAGTTTAGGACTGATTAAATAATCAGTCTCGTTATTTTTTATCAAGAGGAAATGTTTATCACACAGCATTGTTATCGTATTGATGAAATGAAATGGCGTATGGCTTTTAGTGCCTGGATGTGTCCGAGGACTTCGGCTCGCCAGGTGCAGGTCTCTTGAATTGACTCCCTTACGCGACCTGCGCGTCGTGATGAGGATGAATTGATGATGAAGACAACACATAAACCCAGACCCCGTGCCGGTGGAATTAACCAATGATAGTTAAAATTCCCGATCATGCAGGGAATCGAACCCGGGAACCCTGTGACCAAAGCCCAGCACACTAACCATTTAGCCATGGAGCCGGACAACAACCATGATAGAAGCACGTAATAACGAAGACATCCCTCCACATGGGGTTGGTGTTAGGAAAGGCCAAGACCACACGTACGACATGGTTTGTACTGTGACCCCAGCAGGAGTTGGGAAAAGCAGTAGAAGGAGTACTAGAAATTGGAGAGGGAAAGGCTGGAGAAAGCAGCAAGTTAACTTATGGTTAGAGACTGTTGTATCGCAATCATACCCAGGGGACACTAAATATTGCACGGAATCCAAACCACAGAGTCATGACTCATCATTTCATAAATCTCTCATACCTATTTCGAGATTGAAACCAAGGTCACCTTAGTGACGAAACCACATGATATCTCGGTGAGAAATCTTATACTTCATCACCCGGTAACAGCGACGGGGTTTGAACATCAGTCCACAGGATTGTGCTGCTTTCACGTCTTATGAATTAGTACTGGTTAGTGCGTTTGGTTACGAATGTGTATTGCGGGTGAAGAATGAGACTGCAGACGCAATGTACTGAAAAGAAAAATACAAGTTCATAGAAAAACGTTCCAGGATCAGCTTTGTAGATGGCAGTGCAGGGTGTGCTAGAAGCTAGTGTGACTTTCAGCGTTGATAATGCAGTGTACCAGGAGACATTGTAGTGTTAACACAGGATGTTCCACATGCAACTCTGAAGCGCCTGTGGCATTCGAAACTTTGTGTGCAACGGATGCTTGCCGAAGGATGTTCAATGTCTATTGTTGATTTGCCCAATTTTACACGAAATTAGATTTTGGCTCGTTTTTCCGCCTTTATAACAGAGAAGAAACGGGAGATGCAGGTTGGAAATAAATAGAGTTTGAAATGTCAGTTGAAGTAGGGAGAAATTGAAAGAACTTACTAGGAAAGTGATTCTAGCAAAGAAGTCAGCTACGGATAAAATGATGGCAATCATAATTGGCAGTCATACAAATTTTAGTGATAAATGGAAGGGTATGTATAGGTACTTAAGACAGAAAAATGTTCCAAGAAGGACATTGCAGGAATCGTTAATGAACAAGGGGAGTGTGTATGCGAGGATCTTCAACAGGCAGAAGTATTGAGTTAGCAGTATGTAATGATTGTTCGTTACAAGGATAATGTCCAGTTAGAGGAGGCGACTAATGCTAAAGAAGTATTAAAGTTTACTTATGATAACAACGACGTTTACAATAAGATACAAATGTGAAAACTAGAAAAGTGGCTGGAATTGATAAAATTTCGGGGATATAGACAATGGGTTGGGATATAGCACCACATCTGAAGTACTTATTTGAATATTGTTTGCATGAAGGAGCTAGACCGTATGAATGAAGAATTGCTATAGTAGCCCATGTGTATAAAGGAAAGGGTGATAGACATAAAGCTGAAAGTTACAGGCCAGTCAGTATGTCATGCATTGTACGTAAGCTTTGGGAAAGCATTCCTTCTGATTATATTAGACATGTTTGCGAAATTAATAACTGGTTCGATAGAAGGCAGTTCGGGTTTAGGAAAGGTTTATCCCCTGAAGCTCAACTTGAAGGATTCCAACAAGATATAGCAGATATCTTGGATTCATGAAGTCAAATAATTTGACCTGTCTAAGGCATTTGATAAGGTGGATCATGGGAGACTACTTGCAAAAACGTGTGCAATGGGACTAGACAAAAGAGTGACTGAATGGATAGCTATATGTCTAGAAAATAGATGTTAGAGATTTAGAGTAGGCGAAGCTTTACCTGACCCTGTAATAATTAAGAGGGGAAATCTTCAAGGCAGTTTATTGGACCTTTATGTTTTCTTATACATAAAAATGATATAAGGAAGTGGAATCAGAGATAAGGCATTTTGCGGGTGATGTTATTCTCTATAGAGTAATAAATAAGTTACAGGATTGTGAGCAACTGCAAAATGACCTCGATAATGTTGTGAGATGGACAGTACGCAATGGTATGATGATAAACAGTGTTAAAAGTCAGGTTGTGAGTTCCACAAATAGGTAAAGTCCTCTCATTTTTAATTACTGCGTTGATAGGGAGAAAGTTCCTTAAGGGAATCATTGTAAGAAACTAAGTGTTAATATAAGGAAAGACCGTCATTGGAGTAATCACATAAATTGCATTGTAAATAAAGGGTACAGGTCTCTGCACATGGTTATGAGGGTGTTTGGGGTTTTAGTAAGGTTGTAAAGGAGAGGACATATACGTCTCCGGTAAGACCCAAACTAGAGTGTGGTTACAGTGTATGGAAACCTCACCAGGATTACTTGACTCGACAACTGGAAAAAATCCAAAGGAACGCATCTCGATTTGTTCTGGGTGATTTCCGACAAAAGAGTACCGTTATTAAAATGTTGCAAAGTTTGGGCTGGGAAGACTTGGGAGAAAGGAGACGAGCTGCTCGACTAAGCGGTATGTTCCGACCTGTCAGTGGAGAGGAGATGTTTATCCTCGGTTAATAGTATTGGGTCTATGGTACGAGCCTGAGACAAAGAGACGTCACAATGAAAGAGCCCATCATCATGATGACGGAAGAGAACATGTCAGTGCCTCTGCATCCACTAAATTTACACGGATAAGTTTGAGTGGTGTCTTTAAAAGTAGGAAAGATCACAATATGAAGATAAAGTTGGAATTCAAGAGAACATATTGGGGCAAATATTCGTTTATAGGAACGGGTTTGGAATAACTTACCAAGGGAGATGTTCAATTATTATCCAATATCTTTGAACTCATTTAAGAAAAGGACAGGAAAACAACAGATAGGGAATCTGCCACCTGGGCGACTGCCCTAAGTGCAGATCAGTAGTGATTGATTGATTGATTGATTGATTGATTGATTGATTGATTGATTGATTGATTGATTGATTGATTGATGTTATTTTTGTGAACATACGTGTAAAACTGGGCAAATCAACAATTTCAGTGTATGGAAACCTCACCAGGATTACTTGATTCGACAACTGGAAAAAATCCAAAGGAACGCATCTCTGCACATGGTTATGGTCAAGCAAACGTCGAGGATGAGCCAGTCCGTCGTACACAATGTTTTGAGTGGCACAGGCGCTTTAGAGTTGCATGTGGAACTCTCTCCAAACTGATGATGATGCTATACTTTGTTTTACGTCGTACCGACACAGATAGGTCCTATGGTGACGATAGCATTCGAAAGGCCTAGGAATGGGAAGGAAGCGACCGTGGCCTTAATTGAGGTACAGACCCATTATTTACCTGGTGTGAAAATGGGAAACCACGGATAACCATCTTCAGGGCTGCCGACAGTGGGGTTCTAACACACTATCTCCCGGATTCGAGCTCACAGCAGCCCGCTCCTAACCGCACAGCCAACTTGCCCGGTCTCCAAAATGCAAGCTGATAGCTAAGTGCCCCAAACGTCGCGGACGCTTGATCAGTACACTAGTTTAGTGTTTTTCAATATGGAAAGTTTAAACGAGCATTATAGGCACTCCCACTGTTGGCAGCCCTGAAGATGGTTTTCCGTGGTTTCCCATTTTCACACCAGGCAAATGCTGGGGCTGTACCTTAATTAAGGCCACGGCCGCTTCCTTCCCACTCCTAGCCCTTCCCTGTCCCATCGTCGCCATAAGACCTATCTGTGTCGGTGCGACGTAAAGCAAATAGCATTATAGGCACATTATACTCTTTTACTATTGCAAGGGAAAAACTACTGTACAAACTCAGAGGATGATGTTGTAACTGACCAAACATGCACCCTGGCATCCTCAAGTATAAATGTGGATAAAATGTTAGAATGTGTTGAAAATTGTGATGATTGTGTCAACGATCCGAACTACCAAGCTTCTGATGACACCGACAGTAAATCTGAAGGAACAGGTAAGTCAATAACGACTCGTTACTGCCAATTTGCTTCTTACTTATTTATTATTTTAGTGTTATAGCATGTTTAACGTTCATTGTATTTAATTACGAGACTTGATATCAAAATATGCAATGCGGTAGGTACTAAGACACTTTCATAAAGTTTTCAAGCAACTCCAGCGATATGATATAAGTCTCTGGTAAGACCCCAGCTAGAGTATGGTACCAGTGTGGGACCCTCACCAGGATTACCTGATTCAAGAATTGGAAAACATCCAAAGAAAAGCAGCTCGATTTCTTCTGGGCGATTTCCGACAAAAGAGTAGCGTTACAAAAATGTTGCAAAGTTTGGGCTGGGAAGAATTGAGAGAAAGAAGAAGAGCTGCTCGACTAAGTGGTATGTTCCGAGCTGTCAGCGGAGAGATGGCGTGGAATGACATTAGTAGACGAATAACTTTGAATGGCGTTTATAAAAGTAAGAAAGATCACAATATGAAGATTAAGTTGGAATTCAAGAGGACAAACTGGGGCAAATATTCATTTATAGGAAAGGGGAGTTAGGGATTGGAATAACTTACCAACGGAGACGTTTAATAAATTTCCAATTTCTTTGAAATCATTTAGGAAAAGGCTAGGAAAACAACAGATAGCGAATCTGCCACCTGGGCGACTGCCCTAAATGCAGATCAGTATTAATTGATTGATTGAAGTCTTGCCTTATAAAGCTTTGGACTTGTGCAGGTCAATAGGTACTGTTCCTAATTTATTACACCATTATTTGACCTTTTATTATTTTAGATACAAATGTCCTAGTAGTTGTAATATTATATTTTATGAATGAAATCCCTATAATACACGCTAGTCTTCCTTGTTTAAGGGCATTGGGAAGTGTCTATTGTGTAAAAGCGAATGAAATCCAGACGGTAACGACAAAAGCTGTCACGGAGGCCATGGAAGTAATCCTGCGCGTGACCGTGGCTACAACCCACAAACCCCGGAACAGAAAGAAAGAACCGATAAAAGAAAATAATATATTTCAGAGAAATGACAGAATGTTACCCTGAGTGAAGTGCAATCCAGTGGGCTTTGACTTATCATTACTATCATTAAGATGTCTTGGGGTACTCAACAACAAAGGCATATATTCATTAACGGGAAGACAGACATTCTTCTTCTTCTTCTTCTTCTTCTCCTACCGCTTTAACAACACCTGTGGGGGGTCGCGGGTGCGAACTGCGTCCCCACATGTGAATTTGGCCCTGTTTTACGGTCGGATGCCCTTCCCGACGCCAACCATATATGGAGGGATGTAATCACTACTGCGTGTTCCTGTGGTGTTTGGTAGTGTAGTGTATTGTGGGATATGAAGAAGAGAGTGTTGGAACGGACACAATCACCCTGTCTGCGAGCCAGAAGAATTAATCAGAAGCGATTAAAATCCCCGGGAATCGAACCCAGGGCCCTCTGAACCGAAGGCCAGTACGCTGACCATTCAGCCAACGAGTCGGACGACGGGAAGACAGACATTACGCAATAATAATAATAATAATTGTACCGGGCGGTACACCTCCACGCCGCTAATTTAAAATGTGCGCCAGTTGAAACTCCTCTGCTGGAGGAAGTCTGAACTTTATCGACGGTATTAATTTTCAAGTTTCTCAGAAGATGTCACTACTTGGAAAGTTTGGAGTTTTTGAACTGTGCCACTTTTGATGTATTTTTGTTTTACCGGTAGTAAGAAGTGTGAACTTTCTCTTCTAGAGGACACTACTGAAAAACTACAATGGTGCACCCTAGTGCGATGTGAAAGAACTGTTTTTGGAGAAATTTTTATTTCAAAAGTTTGTTTCTTGTTAAATTTATTTCTGTTATTGTTTAAGTTGGCTGTATACCCCTCTCTTTCCCCTTGTTTTGTATTTAGCCAATCCCCAATTTCTTTAATTAATTTCTGACCAATCTGATGTATCTTCCCCCAACTTGAATATGCTGCTTATCCCTAACCAATAAAGTTTTGGTGGGAGGGTGTTCTCATTCCAAAAACGCCTCGAACTTTCCGCGAGAGTATATAAACTGCTGATTTTTGGGTCTCTGCGCCACTTCTGTTCCATCTTTTAGTGTGTAAAGTACATAGCAGGGGGCGGGAAGCGCCTCTTTCTTCGGCAGCGGTCAACAACAAGGTAATGGCCGATTAATAACTTCTTTCTTTGCTAGCTCAGCAGTTTAACTCTCGGGGCGGGTCCGAAGTTTTTCAATAATGTAACCTTCCTTAAAATGTAAAGACCCTTGGTATCTATTCTATCTTTAAACTGCATTTCGGGATAGAGTGTGCTTAACCCTCTCGAGCTCCCACTCATATTGTTTTGAGGTGAACTTATTTTTTTCTCAACCTATTCTTCTTTAACGTACTAAATTGTTCCTTTCTAAAGTCACCTCTTTAGTATGGGATTAGCCCCTGCATTTATGGCCTAGTGCCAAGTAGGTTTTAAACAAATGTATTAGGAGTGCAGGTCGCCTCCTCTCAAGTGGTTATTTTAGAGGTCATGTAATTAACCTTTTTTTCTTACTTAATAGACCTCAGTAGGTTGGGTATTTTACCCCTGTATCTATGTCCTTAGAGGACAACTTGAAGGTGGAGTTTGGTGTGGCCTTTGAGAGGCTTAAAGTTTGAGAGCGAGTGGCTCTTTCTTGAAAATTGAGTGTTGTATGCCTCGAGGAGGCTTTTCTGTGTAATTTGGAGCAAGTGCTCCTGAGCATGAATGGGGTTTTCTGCCCCCCTGTTAAAACTTATTTTGAAGTAAGGTTGGGCTGATTGCCCCAAGAATTGTGAAGTCGGGCGCGAAGCCCAAATCCGGTAAATATTGTAACTACATTTTGTTGCCTTGCTACTCTGTACCTGCCATGCTTGTTATTTCTTTATTTTGAAAAGAAAATATAACCTTGTTAATTTTACATGAACTCTAATTTCGTAGCTTGAGACCCGTTCACACCCGCACCTTCTTTCACCTCTAACTACCACGGAAAAACTCCGTAACAATAATAATAATAATAATAATAATAATAATAATAATAATAATAATAATAATAATAATAATAATAATAATAATAATAATAATCATAATAGTAATAATAATATACCTAATAACGGAGCAATCGGCTGCGCTGTTTGATTCACGAAACTATCAGCTTGCATTCGGGAGATAGAGGATTCGTACGGCAGCCCTGAAGATGGTTTTCCTTGGTTTCCTATCTTCACACCAGGCAAATACCGAGGCTACACTAGAATTAAAACCACGGTCGCTTCTTTCCCACTCTAGCCCCTTTCCTATCCCATCGTCGCCGCATGACCTATCTGTGTCGATGCGACGAAAAATAAAGACAAAAGCTTGCTATTAAAACACGATTTATTTCGATGCTACGAGTTACTCACTTGTACGGAATCAAGATTAATGTGATTTGGTGCATCTTACGACTTTCTGACTAATGTATTGTACAAACATTATGCGTGCCGGAACCATTATAACACAAATGGATTCTTGGAGAAAGTTTATTTCTAAATTTCTATTTCGAGCGCTGCGAATTATTTCATATGAAGAGAAAATGTTTCAAAGCCCTAACAAGCTTCATACATGGAATTCCAGAACAATGAATGAACCTTTTCATGTGGCCTGCGGGTTTTTGCTGAATATCAACCATTAAAACATTATTTTACTACACAAAATATAGAACATCCACTTACATTATTAGTTTAGCTAAGGGGAATTATGTAGACGGAAAGAGTGAATTGTTACGTCATTTTTACTTTGTAAATCAACTCCACATCCTCCATTGACATAACCTGGGACTGAAATCACTGGGTTTCTTCCCGGTTCTTTCCCCAATTCACTTCATATTGATTCAGTTCAGTGTTACGGCCGAATACATTTCCTGACGTCAACCCTCTGTGGAGATGATATTCACTACTGCGTGTTTCTCTGGCGGTTGGCAGCGTGGTGTGTTGTGTGAAGACGAAGAGACATGTATTAAGACGAGGAAACACAGCCAGCCTCCTATTAGAGGAATTAACCAAACGCAGTTAAAAATCGCAGAACTGGCCGCGAATCGAGCTCGGAACCCTTTGAACCGAAGTCCAGTACGCTGGCCATTCAGCTAAAGAGCCGGACTTCTTAAAATCTTGGTCATTCACCCGCGTTCTTCATTACTATTATAATTAGGGAAAGGAATTTAAGGCGGAAAGAAAGATCAGAAAAGCGGGAAAATGTTTCTGAAAATACGCACAAAATGGTGCAGAAAAAAGTGTCGATGAAATCACATTATTAAGGTTTAAACCAGTTACATGAACTTTCCTTAAACCATTTACTGGGTTCTAACAATTAATAAACTTGTTATATTGCATTATACACAGCATTTGAACATTTTTGACAGTAAGTCGCTGGCGCTTTGATCTTGGTAGATCCTTGTATTTAGAGAAACTCCGCTCGATATCTACAGAAACCAATAGAGCATATCTTGTCAGCACTCGTAAAAGGAGTTCAGTTAAAGTTAAAAGCTTCCACATCAGGACTGGTCTTCAAATTCAATTCGAAATTGTCTCTAGCAAATCCACCAAGGTTCTCCCTAACACTTATCAGCTTCTTACCAACTCTGAATCACATCAGGCAAATACTTGTAGCCATGCACTGCGTATAGTTCTAACTCTAGGTCTTTGTTTTTCAGTAACTGTTGAGCCTGCTTGATAGCTGCTGTGTCTGTTGAGTGTAGGGCAGATACGAAGCATTTGAATTAATCAAAGTTTTCGCCCAAGAAAACTGCGCATCTTTTCCAAGTACCGCACTTTGTGGGGAGATGAAACTGTGGAAGGTGGAGCCCAGTCACTTCTTGGTACAAAACTTGGCGAGTGGGAGCCTTTACGAGAATCTTGGGAGCAGCAATGAAGTCATTTACCCTGCTATATTCTCCCTGATATTTTCACAAACATGGTCTAGTCCATACGCAATTCATGTCGAAAGCATGAAGAGCGATTGATCAGTTACCACAAGCCTGACGTTTTCGTATTGTATGCTCCTTGGACACAGGTTCATACATGAGTGACTGAATGACTGCATTATTATGCAGGCATTTGTCTTCTCGAGTTGATACATGTTGAAAAGTATTAAGTTTCACCCATTTACCAGGTAGTGCAAATATGAACATATTAAAATACATTTTTGCAGGTCTTCAATAGTTTCAGCTAAAATTAATGCCAATTTATGTTTGTTGACCTCCTGTTCTATTTTCT
The DNA here is from genome assembly GCF_040414725.1 of Anabrus simplex. Classification (NCBI taxonomy): domain Eukaryota; kingdom Metazoa; phylum Arthropoda; class Insecta; order Orthoptera; family Tettigoniidae; genus Anabrus; species Anabrus simplex. The sequence continues at coordinate 1,139,228,613 of NC_090266.1, forward strand.
CGAAGACGTTCACATAAATTGGCTACATGTAAAAGCGGGGGTCGTTGACCCACAGTGACCCCTGCTGTGCGGGTTGCCTAACTCATAGGCGCTACCCCCCCCCCATTTTCAATTCAATTTGAATGCATTTCGGTGCTTTTTTGGATCCTGAAGCGAAGGCGTGTATCGGTGTTGTTTGTTTGGGTTTCGACTTGCGAATTTCAATGTTCTTTACATTTTTGCTGTACTGGATGTGCTGGTTTATTCTGTTTATTGATGCTTGTCATCAATTGCAATATTTACTTCGCAATCGGCACATCGAAGAATGATGCCATCAGTTTCTATAAATTGCATCTTGAGTTCTTCTGAAAGTGCATACACAACTCCTCTTTCTACTTAACCTTCGGCATGATTTTGCGTTGGGAAAAATACGTTCTGGTTCTACACGGCCAACAAGAGAGTACACAGTCGATGGAACCAATAAATTCATGCCAATACTAACTGAAGTTAATTTAAACTGTTGCAGCATTGTTTAAATTTTAATTTGATTTCACAGCTGCAGGTTGGCCAGTTTTGCTGTCATATGAATTACTGGTCGTTACCATAAATTATATCTTAATACTTATTTATTGACTGTTGTTGACTTCTTATCAAACAAAATTTTAAAATTATATTCAAGAACAGAAAAAATGATTCTGTCTAATCTTTAAAAAATGCAGATAAAAATGGTGGGGAATGGTGCTTAAGCATGAAATGGAAGTGTAGTAACATCATAAGGAAAGTTCAAAAGGTGCAAATAAATGTGTTAATTTCGCATGATTTCATGTCTCCAAATGCATATATTGACTTATGTGTATGAAAGTAGCTATATTTTTGCGAAGGTGCTGCACCTTATATTAATTTCACTAATTATTATTACTGAATATTAAAAATGTGATAGTGGTATCACATTTTTCCTTCTGCCCGAGGAACAAAGATGGTGTTGGTTCGGCCCTGTGTATCAGTCAGGAACAATTACGCCAAATGGAATTTTCAATTAGCACTTATCTACAGTACAACGTATCCCACTACAACGTAACACACAAATGATCTCGGTAGCTTTAGGGGTCTCCTGTCCAGCCAAGGTCAAGTAATGGTTTTTTTACCACTTCCTGTGGTTCTGTTGCGAGCTATAAAACGGGGGGATATTTTTAAATGAAAATATATTCTGTTTCTCTATTATAATTATAAATATTATACATAAATCTGTGTTTCTCCACAACAAAAATTATTACTGTGATCCCCATATTGTACTCTCCAGATCTACTCAAGTATTGAAAAATAGTTATTTTATTTCCAATTATTGTAAACAAGAACTTCAATAACTTTGAAACGAAGAACGATATTTTAGTGAAAATTTCGTTAAATGTTCCTCTAAATATGTTATAGTTCCCTGTAAACAATCGTATGCCTCAGACTAAAAGATTAAGGACAGGAATCATGTTCATGGAATATGCAGGTGTCCTAAAACTTTTGGTAGGTACAATGAGGCGTTACGTATAGTGACGAGGAGGGAAGCAGTTTACTCTTGCTTTCCTTGTTGGGCCAGAAAGAGCTATTGAAGTACATCTGACATTACGATTAGCAGCTTTCATAACATTGAGTTGAACTAGTCGTGCTATGAATGTCAACACTCAGCACCATCCATATCTCGACTCATCTCCTAGCTATGCTATTTTTATAAGGTGCAAGAGGGATTCATACCTCACTGATTAATAGGAAGGCCAGGGCCAATTCTTATACCTGAATTCAGGACGGAGAAAAGCAGTACATCTCAAATACGGAGGCTATCGTATCACACTGAGGACGGTTTTGAGTGACGGCTTTTGGCACAGTCAATCACAAACTACACAGTTCAAAAAATTCGGGGAACATTTTCTATAACATCTGGTATGTGAACATTAATTTGGTAGATGGGGCTCCAATGGTCGTACACCTTGAGACTAGTGATGTGCGCGAGTGATGCCTGGAATCGCGGTACTCGACACTTTCGAGTCTAGGTTCGGATTCGTTTCGCATGCGAAGGCTCTAATGACAGCATGACGTCACACGTTCGCTCTCTCGCCCGCTCTTGGATGGATGAAGCATGCGTACAAGTGGTCGCTGAGGTTTTATGGGATTGTGATGGCGCGGTTACGATATAAAAATCATAATGATTGAGCAAGAGGTATAACCTAAATTTGACGATGATATGAGAACTATAATACTACAGCTAAATACGGATAATAAACTATGAAAATACCCGTTCACGGAGTCTCTCGCCCACTCCACTGAATATGCCCCCTATTCTAATTTTGATAACAGAGCTTATCTGGCCTTCTGAGCCCAACTTGGCAGGTTCGGTCCTGGCTCAGTCCGGTGGTATTTGAAGGTGCTCAGATACGTCTGCCTCGTGTCGGTAGAATTACTGGCACTTAAAAGAACTGGGGTCTACGTTAAATTCCGGCACCTCGGCATTTCCGAAAACCATAAAAATGTACGTAGTTGGACGTAAAATTCATAAAATTATTATTATTATTATTATTATTATTATTATTATTATTATTATTATTATTATTGCTGTTATTGTTGTTAAAATCTTTGTCACGATATGTATGTTGTATTTAGTGTATATTAAACACGTGTTATTTTTATACAGGGTCTTTCTGCACACATTGTATTGCTTCGCTACCGGAAAGTTAGATCTCAGATAGCCATCATGCCATAGATACGCTAACATGATCGGTAGTATGACAGACTTAGTGTAACCTCAGCCTATTGCTAACCGCGCCAAAGCCTACAATCGTCCAGGGGAACAGGCGAATAGTTTACATCTACATCATACTTTCGGCAGATATAATGTAGGGTATTAAGATTAGGCGTTCAGAATGTGATGTATGTACACGCAGCAAATCATCAGACAGAACGTCATTCTGTTCTAGCTAAACAGCTGATGGAACGCAATGAACAAAACATACCCTCCGTTTTGACGTTTATCATTACAATACATGACTGTGCAAAAGAGCGAAGGTCGAAGACCAGTTGCGGGATTTAAGTAGTACTGTAAACTTCAACAATGTGAAGTAGGAAGAGATTGGCTGTCTTTGATGTCTTTGAAACTGTTCCCAATAAAGCTGTATGTAACATATGTAATAATACTTTAAGTTACAACAGAAGTACAAACACCATGCTAAAACACCTGAATGCAGTACATGAAATCATTGTGAGAATGCCTGAAGGGAAATTACGTTACCATCGTGGGACTGACAAGGATCATAGTACATACCCAGGCAAATACTGTAACATAGTTATGTAAACAGTGTAAACGTAGTTTAATAACAGAAAATCAATTTTGTAATGTATTACTTACATAAAACAATCTATTAGCCTACTTAAAATAAATATTTTGTGTTCTGCTTTTCTCTAGGTCGATGAATACTAATGTTTTTCGTCCTACAGCAACAAAAATATATACTGTAATTCCGTTGCTGATCAAGGGTGATCGAAGCGCCCACAGTTGTAACAGGGTTCTGTACATACAGCAATTCTCTCTCACACAGGAAACATGATGTATAGCAACAATGTTCGACACCTACAACCATAATGTTGTTATTTAAAGATTGAAATGAACCCAATCCTTTGTGTGTTAATTGTCTGATGAAATATACAATTACACGTATTAGAGGAGGCACTCAATTAGCCGCTGGCCAGTGAATGTTAATGTGAACTTACTGAATAGGAATCAGATAAGATTTGCATGTTGTTTTTGAAGACTGCGTGAATACAATACCATTCAGTGATACTACAGCACACAATTATGTCTCTGAACGCCTACAGATGTATCTTTGCAATAAATTTATCTGGCACTAATATTGTCATTACTTCGCACAATATTGTTACACGTTTCCCTCCAAGGACGTCGCGGGAAAACTATTTTATAGCTATCCACAATTCTCTGGTGGCTACTTCCAGGTTGCACAATAATAATAATAATAATAATAATAATAATAATAATAATAATAATAATAATAATAATAGAACTTTGCCGTTATCGGTATTAGAAAATGTGGGGAACATACTTCGGCCATACTTGTCTATCTTTCAAGTTGAGAGTTTGTTAGTAAGTCATATATTTCAGTGCCTATGATGATAATATTATCGTAACAATCAAATTATAGACGGCCGATGACGCAACAAAACCAATCATCAGCAGCAAACATACTGCAATCCACACCAAAAAATATATTCAGCGGGTGACCCTGAATGCCGTGCACTCCAGTACAGTAGATTATAGTTCTAAGACATATCCGCAGATAGCGACACTAGTATGCTTGGACTCGAGTCTGGAGTCGAGTATACCGATTCTAAGAGCACATTACTCAATTCTACTCGATTCCGTCGCTAACCCATCACTACTTGAGACCTTAGCTACTCAGGGTATGTCAAATCGAAGTTATACTCCATCTGTAGGCGTAGCCATGCATTAAGCCCCTCAAAACAAAGGGATTTGCTGTGCGTTCGTGTGTCGTTTTGAGATACAGACTACTGCGGTCATTTGAGCACGTTGTACGTAAACCAGCACATCCCATGAGAGGTTCATATCGCAAGAACCGTCAGTTTGATCCAGGAAGGATGGAACTTTTCGTCGAGCTGCTGTGGATCTCAATGTCTCTCCGTCAGTTGTTCAACGCTTGTGGAATCGCTACAGTGAGACAGGCAGGTTCACAAGGAGAGTTGGACAAGGTCGTAGACGCATGACAATCCCGCAGGATTACCGGTATCTGACAATCTGTGCGTTGCGGCGTCGTTCAGCAACTGCCAGAGAACTGCAACAACACCTCAGGAGGGTCACTGGATTCACGGTGTCTGACCAGACAGGAAGGAACAGGTTAAGAGAAGTGTCATTACGACCCAGACGTCCTGTTCGAGTGCCTTGTTTAACGCAGAAACCTCGTGCAGCTCGCCTTCTGTTTACCCGTACCCACGTAGATGCCATGATGTGTTAAATGCTCGTGGAGGACATAAGGGTACACAATACTGAAGCTCTCCAACTGTGATAAAAATCCACCCTGGAGGAGTGTTATCACTTTGTTTCCGCCCCTATTTGGACATTTCCATTTGTGTTCTGAAAATGAACGTGAATCCATCGATGTTCTTTTGTATACTTCAACAGTAAAGAATAAAGGTTTAGTTGGTAATATACCTGGGTGTGAGGTATTGTTTCGTGGAACATGGTCTACGTTCAAAAACATGTTCCCCTAATTTTTTTGAACTGAGTATTATTTCTGCAATCTCTTTACAGTATCGTCAAACACTAAAAGCTCACATGTAACTTAAGGAACGTCCTTCAGAATAGAGATGTTTTAATTGAATTTCAGGGAAATAGAAATAGGTGGAGACACCAGAAGAATGGGTTAACCCAGTGACGCGCCCTTGCACTCCCCTTTATCAATACTTGTACAGGGTGCATGCCATTTGAGCAAAACTGACCGTGGGATACCGTGACATAACCGCCAAAATACAGGTTACAGTACCGCAAATGAATGTGACAAATTAATCACACTTTTAAAGTGACTACATGGCTCTAAGCTCTAACGATGGCATATAAATTGCTCATAAACAGGAAGATTGAGTCTGTCATAAATTTATTCAGCCGTCTTTTAATTTTTAATTTACGAACACGCTAATATGGTACTGATGTGTCAGTACTGCTGAACAGTAGATATTGCCGGTGTAACAGTAAACGTAGACGTTTTTCAGTGTGTCTGTTCTAGTACCGGTATTGAACTTATGAAAACAGTGACCAACCGTGGAGTGCAATGCATAGTCTTGGCTAATTTGAAATACAGTACACGACGTGTAATGAGTACTGGAAACGTATCGTCGCGGTCCACTGTTAAAAACTGTGTGGTTGCATTACAGACTAACTCAGATGCTAATGAAGTTGTGTTTACAAGAAGCGAACATACGCATGAAAGTGAAAGCGAACAGTGTATCGAAAATCATTAGAAATAGTTATAAACGCATAGCTGCAGAGGACCTGACTACACAACCTCGTAAAATTATTCGTAAGGAACTTTGTAAGTCAAATGCAAATCATATTCACAAAGGAAACATTGACAAGTATTCGTATATCAATGTACAGAGAACGAAGGAGTTTCCTAACACTTTTAAAGAAACAACTGCATGAATCGTATCCATCTGTTCATGTGCTGACTGCAGTGCTTAAGGAATTCCAGAGCGATATATACACCTCTGTCACTTCTTTACAGAAGATAAAAGTAAGGAAGCATATCTTACAGAAACATACATACAACATGGACCTCCGGAAAAGTTATTCAGCCAACACAGTATCCTAATTACAGTACACCAAAACTTTGGGACACCGTTACCAGCCACAACAGCTCTGAAGAAAATGAGTGCTAACGAATCCTTTGCAGAAAGCAGTGGACGCCACACTCCTAGTTTAATGTAAGCCTTAATGTTCATTTTCGCTAATGATATGTCAACTTTTGCGGTACTGTAAACTTTCCCACGTAAATTCAACGTACGTATGCGTAAAAATACTGCACCACTTATATAAACGACCCGCCTCTACCTGAAGGAACGGGAAACTCCAACTACGCAGATGACAGTTCTATTATTGCACATACAGACAGTTTCAGAATGTTAAGCAAAAGCTGTCCGACGCTCTGAAATACCTCGCAACCTAAGGAAAATCAGTTGGAACTGGATCCTTGTAAGACTCAAGTCTGTGCTTTCCATGTTAAGATCAGAGAGAGTGCTAGATCACTCCTCCAGGTCATTTGGGAAGGAGTTGCCCCGGAACCTTGTGCAACCCCAAAGTACTTGGGAGTGAGTTTGGATCGCGCTCTCACCTTTAAGAAGCAATAAGTGTCAGCTCGGAACAATGTGCTGTTAGTGGTTAACCACCGCACTAACACATCGAATGTTCCCTACGACGCAAGATGGCAAAGAGCTGGGATTGTTAAAGTAGCGGCCGTGGTCTAAACATACAGCTTCAGTTTTTGCCTGGTGTGATAAATCAATCAATTACATGTATTAAGCAACGTACAACATGAAAATTGAATTTATAACCTCCAGCACGCAAAGCCAATTATCAGTGAGACAAAACTCAACGATAAACGGGAAGTTGGATACGAGGACGTGTCGTACTGCCTGCTTCGATTTCTTCTCATTCTCCAGATTTGACTCCTTCAAACATTTTGCATAGGGACATTTTACTGGGGTTGTGTATAGGCGAGAATTTCAAATTTTAGCTGATTTGATATGGTGTATCATTGAACTTCACAAATGCTTATAAACATGCGGAAAGAGATTGATTATAGTTTAATATCTCTTTCATATCCTAAGGTACAATTTTTACAAAGGAAACACTTACCTATATTTTTATGCTGGAAAGGAATAATAAATTAAAGAAGATATATTTTATGAAATGAACATAATTCATTTTTTACGACTTCAGATTCATATGATGTGGATCAGAACCGTAATTTTTCTGAATTGCTATTCTTTAAAATAGATTAATTTTAAATATAATTAAGTCATACAAATTTTTAACAATTAAATGGCACATATTGCTGAAGACTTTCAGTGGGTGGCACGCTCATTTAAGTCACTTAATAAAATTTTCTAAATCAGTTTCCACTCTTTTAAAATATCAAATATATTCTTTAAAAATGTTCTTGCATACTCTACTTCATGAAAATTTCTGAAACTGCTTGCATCCCTTAATAAGAACAGACGCACACCAACAGTTCACAACTAAATCCACAGTTCCTTGCCGATTATTGAAACATTAACCAGTTTGAACAGAGAGCAAAGCCTAGACATAAGGTATAGCTTTCAACGAACAGGAAATATGAAAACAGAAAGAAATATGTTCTTGGCCTACACATATGTGTGGTCAGCGTCTGAAAGACGTACGGTGCCAATATTGAAGTGTACAAACATGCATAATATTTTTTTGGACAAATACATTTAAGACACCGTATGGGTACTAAATGATAAGCATATATGTTTGTGTACATCTATCTCTGACACTGTCTTGTATATCTGCATTCGTTGTTCGGGATAGAAGAGGGTAGCTCCTCTTGATGAGATGATTTCCAGCTCACCTCTTTTATCCAAGAGCGTGGGTGTGATATCTCCCTACATTGATGTAATTTTGAAGATGAAAAATGTATAGCTGGACATGTTTGTAATGGATTTATTATGGACCCTGCCCTGCATACTAGTCGTTCACTAGGTAAAATACGTAATTCCGACTCAGTGTGTTGTGTTTCGTCTACGTACAGTTATCACTTTCACTACTGCAAGCGTTGCTCGTAGCACTGCTTATAATGGTACTATCTCATAAATTTCCCCTGTTTTCATGTAAGGGAAGTCAAATGTCAATACTGTAGCCAGTATTTTCGTGGTGAGAGGGGGTATCCATCCATATTAGTCGCTCTCATCCCGACCGACATCGCGAAAAATTGCTTCAAAATCACACGGCTGAATTATCTCAAACAGATACATCCGGTTCAGTCCCTAGCGAAGATCTCAATCCTAGCGACGACGGGGGTATATCAGATAATTCATCTCTAAAGTACAAACAAGAATTTCGCGTTTGGAAATAAAAATTTGAACAACTCAACGACGATCATGGCTATAATAAATTGGTTCAAGATTTCGCATCTTTCCTCTTCACACCGATTAACCTCCTGCCTGGTCCCAAACACCCAACAAGCAAATTTTATGAGGCTAGGAAGAAACGCCGTCTAGCTCTTAACGGAAAACACCACAGTCACTCGTCAAATCTACAGCGAGCAAACAAACGTGCCCGCGAAAGAATGTGAAACAAATATAACTATGAACTGACCCAATACCAGTTCGAGAATTAGAGACGGAAGGCAGTGAGGCGTGTGTTGGAAAACAAGTCCGAGGTATGTAAAATCGACCTTGTAAACATCCATAGCACCTTTTCTGATACCTTTTCCCATGAAAATTTACACGAAATGGAAACTTACCCTTCAAAAATCACTGAAGCGGAGCGTGTGGAAATTAATGAAACGTTCGCGCGCATCGTGTCGAAGGAGGAAATTACTGTTGTCGTCCATCATATCGCAGTGGATACTGCACCGGGACCAGATCGCGTTTTGATGAGAGCCCTTAAAGATTACGACGTACAGGCTATCATCGCAAAAATAGCAACCACAATGCTACAAACTGGCGAAGTTCCCGAATGTCTGCAGAATGCACGAACAATTTTGCTATATAAGAAAGGCGATCCGAAGGTCGTGTCGAACTGGCGACCCATCACTTTCTGTTCAGTCATTAGGAGAGTAATAGAAAGAGTATTCGACAGTCACCTACGCGAGTACATCCACTATAATAAGCACCAGCGAGGATTCTGTTCAACCCCGTGCACCGTTATAAATACTTGCATTCTCGGCTCATTGTTAAAATCTGCTAAATAAAGGAAAGAAGACATAACGGTAATTTTTTGGACATTCGAAAGGCATTTGACAATATCGATCACAGCCACCTTCTAAAAACTCTACAGTCCAAAGGAATACATTCAAAACTCAAGGACGTAATTTCTAACCTTCTGACTGGGAACGCCACTCAAATCGAAACGCAGAAGGGTAGGACAAAACCTATACTCCTAAAGAGATGTGTGATGCAGGAATCTCCATTATCACCAGCCCACTATAACCTAGCCGTAGATCATATCTTAGACGAGCTAAGCGAAGATAGTCTCTCGCGGCATTACGGGGCATCTCTGTCACCCGAACTACCATGCATAACCGTAATGGGCTTTGCCGACCACACCGTCATCATCGGGAAGAACAAAGAAGCCGCCTTAGATCTTACTCGACTAGCCCGCAGGAGGTTCGAAGAAATTGGTCTTGATATCAATCCACAGAAGTGTACTGGGATATGTGTAATCCGAGGCGAGATGACGCAAGGGCCACTATCCGTGGAGGAAGACTGTAGGATTGACTTAATTGGAGACGGCGAACAAATTCGTTACCTTGGAACTACCTTCAGGGATACTCTAGTGTTCGACGAGGCTGCTGTAATGAAAGTTATTCACAATAAGCTCCAACTTCTAACATCTTCGCCACTACCTAAGGAAAACCAAAAGCTCATAGTACTAAATTCCTCAATCTGCTCCACCCTGATATATCCTTTCCTGACATGCAGTTACAAGAAAATCACACAGAAATTTTTATCCGAAAGCGATAAAATGATTAAGAGTGCAACAACGGACATATTGCAGTTGTCGACGGATACTCCAGATGGCATGCTGTACACCGAAAAGAAATACGAAGAACTCGCTCTTTTTAAAACTTCGTGGGAAGTTTACCTACAATGCATTAATGCCTGTAACACCTTGCTTAAGATTAAACACCCACTCGGCGTCGCTTCGAGGGATTATCAGGCGGAGGGTCGGGAATATATAGAACGTCTAAAACTAACAAACGCTGATACCCAGAAAATAACCACGAAGGACGGCTTGTACGTTACTAACAAGATCCGTCAAGAGCTACGAGAACGTGAATTCACCTCCTGGTGTTCACTGCCGCAAAAAAGACTCGGAGTACAACTTTACAAAATGTACACACCAGCAAACTCTTGGGTGCGAGATCATACCGCACTGTCTTGTAACGAGTGGAGAGAGGCTATAAAGATGACTGCTAATGTTTTTGCGGTGCGCTCGGTGCCAAGCAGATCCCTGAACAACAACCTCTGACGGCACTGCGACGGAGAGAAAGAAACTCTTGGTCATGTACTGGGATTCTGCACACGCGGGGAGCTCCTAAGAAACACGCGGCACCACCAGAGCAGATCCTTCATTGCCGAAGAACTGAGAAAGAATGGATTCAATGTACATGAGGAGGTGCACGGACTGGCCTAAACGGTAGTTCGCAATGAATTGACATCATAGCCTTTAAAGACAGCATCTCTCAAGGATTCATATTAGATCCAACTGTCTGGTTCGAGCACCATAGCGGTCAGCCAGAGGAGGTTAATCTAGAAAAGATTAACAAATACAAACCCGCTATCTCTTACTACAAAACTAAATACCACCTTCAGGAAATCGAAATAATAGGGATAATGGTCGGAGCTCGCGGTACTGTACCTCGTCACTTCGTCACCACATGGAAGAGCTTCCAACTTCCAATGAAGCTCATCCCTGAAACTGCAACCCTCGTCCTCCGGGGCTCCATCAAGATCCTGAGACACCACCTCTACAGCTACAGCTCTGAAATGGCACACTAATTATATTGTTCCTTTATAATTCACAGTTTTCTTCAATTAATAGATCTGTACAGAAATGTGATATGTTAATTTGTCCTTAGCGGTAACCTCTAAATACAAGAGGTTGTTCCTAAGTAAATGAAAATGTATATGACTGCAATTCTAATGAAGAAAATCAATACTGAAGTATCACTTTTTTCTATCTGATGAGGAGCTACGACATACGTTCGGTCATACTGCCAGACTGATTAAGTACATTTGCTTAATATGTGTTATAAAATCCCGCAATACAGTGTTGCCACATGATGCAAGAATTCACACTTCTACAATGTTGAAACTAAGCAGCCTTTCTTGTAGTATAATTTCTACTGAATAACAATATGAGGAAACACCGTTCGCAAGGTTATTTCCAAAATCCATCTGTAAATTAATAATAATAATAATAATAATAATAATAATAATAATAATAATAATAATAATAATAATAATAATAATAATAATGGAAATCACATACTGTACATGGATTTTGTCCAAATACTCCAGCCGATGTTAAAAAAGTCGGTAAATTGGTGGTGGATGTTACAGGTTGCACTATAAATTCATAAGTCTTTAGGAGCAAAATGACTTTCTCCAGTACGAGTATAATCAAAACATGCCACAGGTGACTCTTCAAGATTTAAATTTATAAGTATAAAATTATAATTGTTTCTGTACACTTCATATATTGGCCTCGTATTTCACACTGGCCACATCTTTAGCGTACCGGTTAGCACTATTATCTGCCGTTCACGGAGGCCCGGGTTGGATTCGCTGTACTGCCAGACATTTAAGAATGGCAGGAGTGTGGTATATAGTTAAAATGGTACAAGCAGCTCACCACCATCGATGTGGCCGGGGGGATACGAAGACACGAGTTTACTTACTTAGTGCTTATCTCGGATTACGTATACAAAATTATATAATAGGCCTAGGTTCAGTTCAAATTTTGTCTATCTGGCTGGGTGTTTGACTGAACATCATAGGCAAACGGCTTGAAGAAATGTCTTGAAAACACGTATTTATACATAGGGATATCCGGAAAGTGCTTTAGGTTGTACATATAATACTACACTGGCGGAACAAAAGATCCAAACACCACGAAATAAGGAATGTAGAACACGGAAGTTATAGCAATATATTTGTCGGGGTAACATAATTGATTAAAGGCACAAGACTATAGGTTAATATCCGAGCTAGAAAAGCCATCGCAAATGGTCCATGCTAGTCCATTAATAACTGGTGTATGCAGGCGTGCAAACATGCATGCACTGTGTCGTACAGGTGTCGGATGTCAGCTTGTGGGATGGAGTTCCATGCCTGTTGCACTTTGTCGGTCAATGTTGGGACGGTTAATGCCGATTGTAGATGACGCTGGAGTTGTCGTCCAATGATATCCCATACGTGCTCGATTGGGGACAGATTGGGGTGATCGAGCAGGCCAAGGCAACATCTCGATACTCTGTAGAGCACGTTGGGTGTTGGAAAACACCCCCGGGAATGCTGTTCATGAATGGCAGCACAACAGGTCGAACACCAGACGATGTACACATCTGCAGTCAGGGTGCGTGGTATAGGAAATGGCTCCCCAGACAAGAACTCCCGGTGTAGGCCCAGTGTGTCGACGCCGCAGACAGGTGGAATGCAAGCGCTCACCTAACCTCCTTCTAACCAACACACTGTCATCATTGGCAGGCAGAACCGGCTTTCATCGGATAAAACAAAGGACCTACACTCCATCCTCCAATGTGCTCTCGCTTGGCACCTCTGAAGTAGCCGACGGCGGTGGTTTGGGTTAAGTGGAATGCACGCCGCGCCGTAGGGCGTCTGGCTCGGAGCTGTCCTTCAAGTAACCGGTTTGGAACAGTTCGTTGCGTCACTGTGATGCCAACTGCCGCTCGAATTGCTGCTGCAGACGCAGTCCACTGCGCTACAGCCATACGCCGAATACGACATCCTCACTCTCAGTGGTACCACAGGGATGTCCGGAGCCCGGCCTTCTTACGAGCGTAACTTCTCGTGACCACTGCTGCCAGCACGCAAGCACAGTGGAGACATTTCTGCCAAGTCGTTCTGCAATAGCGTGGAAGAAAAATCCACCTTCACGTAACGTTAATATTCGGCCTTTTTCAGCAGCAGTGAGCTGTTGATACTGGCCTCCTCGTCATCGTAAAGACATTCTTGACCCAATCACAGTCACTCCGTCCAATCTCACAGGTAACTAACGCTCTCGCACACTACATCTCGTATTTAAAGCAAACCTGATGTGCAACGTCAAGGGGCCGCTACTAGCGTCACGCTTATGCGGATTGTGGGAAATTTTAATCAACGTCATCTCTCAGATGTATGAACATGGCTACCAAGTTCGTTAATCAAGAAAAACCCCTTCTTAATGTTTGGATATTTTTCCCGCCAGTGTAGTTTAATGTTGGAAACATTCCTTAACAGACAATGTAGGGGTTCCCATATTACGAAAACGTAAAATTAAGCAATTTCTTCAATTGTGCCGAAAGTTGAAGGGATTTGGGGCCCGATAAGGTTTAAAATTGTGAGTCTTGGATAGCTCTATCAAATTAATAAAAGGAATTTCGTAAATCGCTTCCGGCCTAAATGCAGTTCCGGAAAAATCCTAAAATCGATTATTTCTTTACTCGTTTTCTTTTTCAATTCAAATCCCAGCCAAATGAACTTATGCACATTATTCTCTCTGTAATGTGTTCCTTGGTTCGATACCCGCAGGCATTTTCTGATTTTTTGGAAAACGTCCCCACCGAATGTCGTTATAAGGGCTGAAGTGAAACTCTGCATTTACTCACATTAGCACTCGTAGTGTTAGAAAAAGTCAAACTGCTAATCTAATCGACCGGATAACGATGATTAAGAAAAGACTGGTCGGCCTCTGTGGTGTAGTGGTTAGTGTGATTAGCTGCCACCCCCAGAAATAATAAAATGATGAAATCCCGTAAGACAGCATTCCTGACTCCAAATTTGAATCGAAATATCCCCTGAATTTCAGCTGATAACATTAACAGGGATAACTCGTAAACGATCAATCATGGGGCGTGCTATGTTGTTTGGAGTGTACTGTCCATAGGGCACGAATGGAGGTCCACACTACTTATGTGTAATATACACATACATGGAGCTGCTAGGAGATTCTTGAAACTCTAGTGCATTATGCAAGACTATTTTAATGATATTACTTTCTTTTGTAAAAGTTCAGATGCATTTTGAAGCGGGCATTTGGCGTGGCTTCCTTGGTGGTTCAGAAAAAGTATGCATGTTAAATAAATAAAAGTGAACCGTTATGCATTTTGAAATTACCCGTCCTACAGTTCTCATTTTCTGGGCCGTGATTGAGTCCCTCAACTTAGAGTTATTTGTTTCTCTTCATGTCACTTGATATTTGAAGGAAGGGAGTAAAGTTCTACTGTTTGCCGTCACAGTTGTTCAACTGCATTCCATGCTGCATACTGCTGACATGTTAAGGAATTTCAATATACTCAAGAATATATGTCTGGATATCTACTCACCTGAGCGTCTGAGATATTTGGAGCGAAACTCTTCACAAGTCCCCAGATCACGACGATCAATACAGGAGTACCTGGAACAGAAACATTTCCTGTCTCAGGTGTGAATACAGTGGATACAATTTAGCTCATAGTGGAATGAAGAGTAAGGTTTGTACATGTCATGTTATTTAGTTGTAATTTTAGACTGAGACTTGCCAAAAAAAAATTCTGATGTCTCTTTTGGTGCGTTTACAAATAGGATGGGCACTGAGAAAATGAATTCAGGAGTGTGGCACCTTCAGACATGAGAAAGTGTAGAACAACCACCGATGGGTCACAAACATTCGAAACTGAACCCCTTCAGTTTTCGATTCATATTTTAATTTTATTGTATTACTGCTGTATAGGTTAATGACATAACACGTAGCACTGAGCCACCCAAATAGCGAAATATCTTGATGATGAAGATGATGATGACGATGATGATGATGATGATAATGAGGAGGAGGATGCTTGTTGTTTAAAGGGGCCTAACATCTAGATAATCGGCCCCTAATGGTACGAAATAAAATGACAATTTAAAATTCCAAAATTCATCTACTGACCAGAATTCAGAATTTTATAATGAGGAATGAATTGCCTAATATGAATGTAAAATAATCGGCGGATCCAACTCACAATATTAAAAGTTAAAAATAATTCCATAATTAATGCACTGACTGGAATTCAAAAAGACGACGATGAACAATGGTTATGAACGTAAAAAAGTCAGTCGATCCGCTCTGCAATGCCCCACGTTCCCAGAATCTAATTTAAAAAACAGTGATATATATACTGACCAAGGGGCTGCTACCAAAGCACAATCATGAATCGATGATTCTAGTTGTATAAAGCGGTCCAAAATCCAGGTCACCGTCCCCTCATTATGGCACTTACCGCTAGTAAAGTAGAACCATGGTATTTTTCATGTAAACACAAGTAACATAGACTCACGGTGTTCCACAATTTGCTGTACTAATCAGAGGTGATGTATTACACACAGGTTACACACAGGTTTCTCAGGTAATGGCGCCACTCATACGCAACGCAAACCCAAGGTTTTCCTCACATAGTGTTACTAATCACAGGGACTCATACTATCCCGTGATGTTCCTCACATAGTGGGTACTAATCACAGGCAACACAGACCCACGGCATCGCTCATATAGCGGTACTAATCTCAAGCAACGCCCGGACCCGTGGTGTTCCTCGAAACGCAGACCCATGTTGTCCACAAGAAGATGCTGAAACACCCCAGAGATTATAGCCTCTTTTTTCTGCTTGGGGTGAACCAACCGGACCTGGACAGAGGGGAGCTTCCGTCATAGTGGCAGATACCATACACGGGTACTATAAACCCCTAGTGATCCACCCACAGACCCATGGTATTCCTCACATAGTGGTACTAATCGCAAGAAAAATCGACTCATAGTGTTCTTCGCGTGCTGGTACTAATCGCACCTAATCTCATGGTTCAAAATTCTCCATCCCTTGCTCGTCCCCCTTATTCGCCTCTTACGACAGACAGGGGATATCGTGGATGTATTCATCATTTGCCTCCCCCCCACAGGGGCTGATGGTGAAATAAAATCTGTCATTACCTCTTAAGGACAATAGTGATGATGCTGTCTCTAAGGATCGTAAAGTATTCCGTAGTCGTAGCGAAACTTGTCTAGTGATTTTTGAAAGCACCACATGCATGAGGGAGGAGGCCGATGACACGTGTACTCCCAAGGTTGTGTTTCTCCTTGAAGTACGGGATTATTGGGTCATATATATTGCTATCGTTCCATCGTTGGCGTTACACGGTAATACTGTATTTTGCGAGTTCAGATACAATCTAAATGACGTAATGTAAACATGCGGTGGCAATAATCCTTCAAGACCGGGCGAAAAAACGAGCTAAATTATCACAGATGAGTATATTAATTGAACGGCAAAATACAAAGCAGGATGCGGAAAACACCAATATTCAGAAAGTAGTAGCCACGTAAGAGGAAGGCCTCATCGCTTTCCATTCTTGCCCAGTACGAGTGAAGATATAATTTTAAGGGGAATTGGTGCTGATATATTCGGTGATAAATCTATGGGAGGAAACGTATTTTCTAGTCCATGATCTGTAGATTCTTGTTTTATTCGCTTCATCATATTCGGAAAGTACACTAGGGATTACCTATAAATTATTGAGTTTGCCAAGGATGGCGGTTGAAGAAGTTTGTTGTTTTGAATGTTGTGGTCAGTCGCCTAATGCATTTCCCGCCCGTGTACTCTGCCTTAAAACGCGCCTAACAGCTTTTATAAGTTTGCTCGCAGGTATAATTTTCTCAGCAACAATTACCTATAGATATTATGCTTGTCGTGGGTATCCAATGGGTTTGTACCTACACAGGAGGTGAATTATATTTTGATAATTAAAATAAATCTTATAAAATATTAAATGTGAGGAACATAAAATACCACGTGGTAATTTTTTTTTTGAGCGGCAGTACAATTCCGGCAATCGTCCTAAGTTAAAGTGGGACACAACTGATAGGATATTAACCCACTTCACTTCTTTAATTGTGATCCCGAGTGCGCCCGATTCTATGTCCGCAAACCAGTCAAGTTTCAACCTCAAGCAAACCATCCCTTGGTCGTGTAGATTGGGAGTATACTACATTGTTCCAAAATGAAAAGACCTTATTAGATGACGATGATGTTTCGTCATCGGTTCAACTGTGTTAGCCGTTTCATGATTACGTAAATACTAAATCATACATCTACTTTAATCTGTTTGTGATATTCATGCCATGATCTAGCCAGACTGGAGAAATCTAAAGCACTGAACCTGACGACCCATAGTTTATATGGGTACCATCCAGCAACCCAACGGCTCAAATCAAGGAAAGGCTTTCTCCACACAACTGAAAGCCTCACTGAATCACCATCCGATCTTCAGAGTGAATTCATGGCGTTCCAGATCCAGCCACCTTGCAGGTCGAAAGACTTCCTCCAGGCCACGAGGAAAGCTGGTCAACATGTTAGACGCTCAACAGGTTGTGTTCAGGAGTTGGAAGAACAAATACAAACATGAGAAAGTGGGGTTTTGTCTGTGACTCCACTCTATGTGAATGTGGTGAAGAACAGACAATGAGCCATCTCCTTGTTTGTAACTTGTGTCCAAATACTTGCTCTCTCCAGAATGTGATGGACGCTACCAAGGAAGCATGTAAATTAGCCGCTTACTGGTCACACCACATTTAATTAATTTTGTATTTATGGAGAGCTTAAATCACATCGTTACTTGCCATCATCGGAAGTGATTAATGATTATAGTACCAGATTTGTTATTGTCCTGTTATTATTGTTGTAATATAATGTATGATTCTGACACGATTAAATAAATAAATAACCCTCTACTTTCCTCATATTACCAGATAATGTCCCTTGATGTGTAAGTTATTCTCGTAGCCAAAGCATTACACATCTGAATATCGGAATAACGGTCCAATTAATGACATCCACTACAAAGAAAGGAGAAAATAGAGGAACAATGGAAAAAAGAGGAAGTATACCAATTATCATGTTGTATTAAATTTGATTTCATTTCCGAAGGTTCCGTAACACTCATTGTATAAAGTATTACTACAAAAATTATTAAAAGCATATTAAGAGCATATGTGCTTAGATCTACGGTACAGAATTCAAAACTAATTACACAAGTTTATAAACTACGACATATCGCATCAGTGGGATTGATGTTTTGAAAGACGTAATTATAATACAGAAGTTGTTCAAAGTAAGTATAAAGAAGGACGTAAAATATATACATTGGAAAATAATCAATATATTTTGTCCTCTTGATGTAACTGAGTAACCAGTTAGCTAATGCGTTAAACTGGTCTTGACAAATCTGTAAAGCTAATACTTCAGAATTATTGAATTTCATTTCTCCTAATATTGCAGGGTTTAATTGATGAATTCTGTAAATGATAACTTAGAGGATTATTTTATGTAATGAAATAACCGTCTCATGAGCAATCATAGAGTCATACATCGTTCTGGCTGGAGTTCGACATACCAGTGCACGTGCAAATCTTCACTCCTTCAGTTTCCTAGGTCCGATTAAGCTTTCTACATATCTTTTCTCTTCCGAGAGCAACTAAAGTGGAGTTGCGAAGCCTAAGGAGTCATTCATGTCCCCTGTTCATGACCTACTTGCCTAGGTAGACGGCCTGGACTTAAGATCTACAGTAATGGTTCCTGTTAGATCAATTGGTTGGTTGATACATGCACATATGTTAAACTAAGTTTAGCAATATATTGTACGACAGTCATTGAATAAATAAATACTCACATACTCAGATAAACAGCAATGACACTTGAATATATCTATCCATCCCTTTGGACTTTTATGAAGATGGCCCGGTTGGGCTCAGTAGCTTCCGTGCGAAGAGGATTGATACTCAACCGAATTCTGTTATGAGGATTATAAATGGATGCATCTTATGAGGGAGTAACAAAAAATGCTTTTAAACCCCGACCTTCGGATTCACTATAACATCCCTGAGCTAAGGAGAAATCCTTCAAGACTGCGATGTCCCCCTATCCGAGCAGAATCACTTGAGGAAAATCTACTCGGCATCAAGAACGTGTAGGTAATGACATCGAACGAAGCTGTTTCTCGATAATTTCACGTATAGACCATGTTCAGAAACAATCTGCTATGTATGAAAAAAACACTTAACAAGGTTCACACCGGAAATGGAATCTACACGTACAACTTGATCAAGTGGGATGAAGCTTGCTCACTCCAGTTCGAATGTCACACCGAAACCAGACCATACAGCACATTGTGAAAGACTGCAAGCTGAAGGCAAATGAAGGAAATCTTAGCGATTTTTATACTGCAACACAAACAGCAGTTTCATGGATAGAAGGCCGGACATTAAAATCTAGAATAGTGATTCTTGTTAGGTGAGTTGGCTCAATGGAATATGCACATAGGTAAAACTATGTGTAGCATTACACTGCACATCAGTTATTGTTAATAAAATAAATAAATAAATAAATAAATAAATAAATAAATAAATAAATAAATAAATAAATAAATAAATAAATAAATAAATAAATAAATAAATAAATAAATAAATAAATAAATAAATAAATAAATAAATAAATTCAGCGGCGCTAACTTTGGGGGGCAAGGCTTTTTCTGTGCCCCCCAAAACGATCTTAGGGGGACAAAGTGCCATTTATGCCCCTCCCAAAATTCTCCTCCTAGATGTTAAGTCTCCTTAAAAGGTGGAGTTTGGTAGTTTTCGGAGGCTAGTAAGGTGTTAAATCTGGAGACGGTGGTAGATGGTTTCATAATCAATCAGTGAGATTAGAAAGCGGGATTTCCTTCACAGAAATAAATTTCCCTACCGAGTCAGGCGCTACATCTGGTGGTAGAGCTTTTCACATTTCGTATCATGAAATGCATAATATTCAGTAAGGTAATAGGACATTTATTAAGAAAATGGGTTTATGAAGCAAGTTCTAATTTTTTATACTTGTGATTATTTTTGATAGCTTCGCACATAAAACACGCCTTCAGATATTTAGTTATGGATCAAGTTCTATTTTTCTGTATGTTTATGTATAATACTGAAACCACCGTACATAAGACTCATTCAAATATTTATTTGAGATACAAGCTCTATAATTTTTTCTTTTTGCTCGTGAATATTGTTCTTACATAGGAATGTTTGCATGAATAGTTGTTCCTCATTTGACGTGCTTGTGCTCATGTTAATCATGCCCCCAATAATAATCGAAGTTGGCACGCCTAAATAAATAAATAAATAAATAAATAAATAAATAAATAAATAAATAAATAAATAAATACAGCGGCGCTAACTTTGGGGGGCAAGGCTTTTTCTGTGCCCCCAAAAACGATCTTAGGGGGACAAAGTGCCATTTATGCCCCTCCCAAAATTCTCCTCCTAGATGTTAAGTCTCCTTAAAAGGTGGAGTTTGATAGTTTTCGGAGGCTAGTAAGGTGTTAAATCTGGAGACGGTGGTAGATGGTTTCATAATCAATCAGTGAGATTAGGAAGCGGGATTTCCTTCACAGAAATAAATTTCCCTACGGAGTCAGGCGCTACATCTGGTGGTAGAGCTTTTCATATTTCGTATCATGAAATGCATAATATTCAGTAAGGTAATAGGACATTTATTAAGAAAATGGGTTTATGAAGCAAGTTCTAATTTTTTATACTTGTGATTATTTTTGATAGCTTCGCACATAAAACACGCCTTCAGATATTTAGTTATGGATCAAGTTCTATTTTTCTGTATGTTTATGTATAATACTGAAACCACCGTACATAAGACTCATTCAAATATTTATTTGAGATACAAGCTCTATAATTTTTTCTTTTTGCTCGTGAATATTGTTCTTACATAGGAATGTTTGCATGAATAGTTGTTCCTCATTTGACGTGCTTGTGCTCATGTTAATCATGCCCCCAATAATAATCGAAGTTGGCACGCCTAAATAAATAAATAAATAAATAAATAAATAAATAAATAAATAAATAAATAAATAAATAAATAAATAAATAAATAAATAAATAAATAAATAAATAGTCAAATGAGTAGGTATTGCAAGTCTTGTAGAAATACAATTCTGAACTAAAGATATTAACATACTACAGTGAGCTAGTAGGGCACAAAAGGCAGCTGATTATACGAGGAAAATTCTGTTGGAAGCCTCGATATGACATCGTCTCCACTTTGCACATCACTCTCCAGCATATGAGTTACGGGCAGCTCATCTTTGCCAAAGCAGCAGCTCACATCTTTAAACCTGGTGTTACATTCTGATGACCTGCGATAGCATCACATGTGTCAAACTCCTGTCGTCCTTTGTAGATCCATGAGCTTAGAATATTATACAGACAGAGTCTGTCAGGCTGGCAAGACCGATATGTGTCCGAAATAAAAAGAGAATATGAAGGTATAATTTTTTCTCTTTAAGTAACATTGAAGAAGATAATGTCACTTGGATAGCTGGAGATTCAAATATTAATGTAATGAATGAGTTTTAATGTAGATCTGGACCCTGTACCATCGCAGGATATAGGCCTAGCTTAGGAAGGGCAGAAAAAGTAGTAGTAGAAGAAGAAGAAGAAGAAGAAGAAGAAGAATGAAAATGTAGTTATGGATAGAGTAATTGACGTATGTTACAAGACTTTCAAGTCACCATCCAACTCTCTCGATTCGCCTATCTATCTATCTATCTATCTATCTATCTATCTATCTATCTATCTATCTACCTACCTATCTATTAGTGCCGTTCAAAAGACGCTCTGTGCTCGGTTCAAATTTGTCGAGTATGGCCATGACCGAATTTGCTTCTCAAAGGCGAGACAAGCTATGTTCGTTCGACCTTATCCCTTGGTACTCGCTCATTCACGGGTTATCTGAGTCACAGGTAGAATTTCTCGCCTCCCTCCGTCCTTGCTTAGCCGTAGTCTGTTAAGTATTTTTATCTCTCGAAACATTACGCTTTTGCATCAATGGTGGACTCATGATTGGGCACGAAACTGTCAATAATTAAACTCATATTTTTATACTATGTTTCTACATTACACTGGGAGAAATGGTTAATGGATTTCACGTGCAGCTATGTGTGTTCCTCCGGGACTAGCGTACTTTCCTACTCTATAAATGGAAACTAAATACACATTATTAATGCACAAGCCATATATTTCACTACTAGCCATACCAAATACATTATGTATAAACCGTGAAAATTAATGCATTATAACACATAAAGTAAAATCTAAACCTCAACATTAATTGAAAATGTCCCTTTACTCAAGGTTTTCTATCCAAGGATATATGGCTAGTGCAGAATCTCGAGCTCGAAATTGGGAATGAATTGCAAACTCATTATTTATTGTTATGATTATTATGAATTAATAACAATTCATTGAGTTGGTGTGGGTCTAGCTGACACCGACGACTCGTAAAAGGCATTACAGATTTACTAAAATTTCTCTCGCTGCTTGCAGGAATGCACAACGTACGTCTAGCAATTACTGACAGATTGGGCATACTGATTTCATGCTCCTTAATAATATATAATAATGTTATTGGATTTACGTCCCACTAAATACTTTTACGGCTTTTGGACACGCCGAGGTGCCGGGATGTTGTCCCGCAGGAGTTCCCTTACGTGACAGGAAATCTACCGACACGAGTCTGAAGTATCTGAGCACCTTCAAATACCACCGGACTGAGCCAGGTCTTGGGGCCACTCAGCCCGGCCCATGCTCATTCCTCCAGTGCAGTAGGTCGTCGTCAACTTCACCAGTATTCATATCATAGTACATCCCTACTTCGTCACCAGTAGCTCAGTTGTCCCTTATTCAATCACTGAATTTGTTCGTTTTCTTCAGAGGCTCTTGTAGACTGGTCGATTCATGCACAGTGCGACGTGGAGGATCTACATAATGACCAAGACCCTTGTTCAGTTACTTTATTTCTCATTTTAACTAAACAAGGTGTTTGGTGGACGCTAGGATACAATTACTTAAGTAACTACACACAGCAAATTATATTTCCTATATTAATCATTTTACCGTCAAGGGTTGGTTTTTCTCTCGGACTCGGCGATGGATCCCACCTCTATTAGCTAACCTGGAGCGTGAGACGTTCGGTTCTAGGGTGTACAACTGGAGAGAAGGACCAGTACCTCGCCCAGGCGGACTCATCTCCTATGGTGAACAGGGGCCTTGTGGGGGGATGGGAAACGGAAACGGCCGTGGCCTTAAATTACGTAACATCCCAGCATTTGCCTGGAGGAGAAGCGGAAAACCACGGAAAACCACCTCGAGGATGGCTGAGGTGAGAATCGAACCCCCGCTACTCAGTTGACCTCTCGAGGCTGAGTGGACCCCGCTCTATCCCTCGTACCACTATTCAAATTTCGTGGCAGAGCCGGAAGTAGAACCCGGGCCACCGGGGTGGCAGCGAATCACGCTAACCACTACACCACAGAGGCGGGCGCAAACAATATCATGAAACTGTTTCCTTCAATACGGCCCTCCTTTCAACTTCTTCTAACATTTTCAGGTGGTGAAACGGAGGCCATATTAATGTGGCTATATGTGTATAGTTGAGCCTTGAAACTTTTCGCTTAAGAGATTCTGAGCTTATCTTACGGATTTCCTTAAAGTAATATCAAAGTTCAGCGTAATATTAATGTAATGACTATATGCTTATTACTTAAGTGACATAAACTGCGGAAGTCAACTATTAACAAATACCTCCCAGTCTGATTCCCTGACTGAGCAGTGCTGCCGCAGTTTATGAAACCACAAGAGTATTGAGTGAATTGTTGGTTTGTTTTATGTTCCAGGTCATTTGGTCATTTGTGAATGGTTTAAGGAAACCTACCATCTGTTATGCAACATCATAACTCGAGCCATCTGACTTTTGGAAGGCATTACGATTTCGCAACAATGCAACAGTTTGGTCATACTGCTTAAAAACACATTGTAACATCGTACAGAGACTATTCCACCACGTAATTACTTCTTGCTGTTCGTCGCCATAAGACCTATCTGTGTCGGTGCGACGTAAAGCCCCTAGCAAAAAAAAAAAAACTTCTTGCTGTATCGTTTCTTGAAGCTGGGCAGCAAGACCCTGATCTGTTTCGAAATATGCCTCTATATAATCACACTGAGGAATGTTTAACTCGGACATTCTTTCGTAAACTTGATCAATTATACTTTCAGTTGTTTTCTTTGTATCTGGAAATTTGTTATAAAGAGCATATTACTGAACAGCTTCCACGCTCTGTTCATACGCTGCGTATTCAGAGTCAGGTAATGAATCTGGTCAGTCCACATGTCAAATTTAACCGACCAGCATTTTTCGTGCATGTCAGAAATAATCAGAGGCATTACTTCACTTCTTATTTCATCTGCCTTTGCTTGGGCGTTTCTACTAATGGTGGAAGAATGTGGTAACACACCAACAATATCTACTTTGCCAAAATTAGCATGCATATAATAGTTAATTAGTTCTTGCCCTAATTCTTTAAAGCCTTGTCCGGCAACAGTGTTAAACGGTCGGAAATCTTTGACACACATGAAATCACCCGTGCTAGTTATTGTTTGTTTTGTATTATCGGGCAATACTTCAAAAGTGTTATTTTTAATGAGTTGTACTAAATTTATATGTTAACAGTGTATTGCACGTTTCACAGGAAACGTACCCTGTCTGGTGATTGTTTGCAGTAACCACAAGCAAGTATTTCTTTCAAACATCAGAACTGAGCCTATCTCACTTATTAATTTATATTCACTGCTTTGAATTTTAGCCATAAACCTGTCCATCGATTCACATGGCATGGTGAACTTCAGCTCAAAACTATTGGTTAACTGAACCATTCCATCATCCTTGTTATACCTCCGAATTCCCGGCCTTTTCTCTAAGTGAACATGGGCTTACTCATGATTGGATGAACCACATTGCTTGCAACGTCAGTAAAGCAAGTAAGGTCACCCTCCCTAGTCAGCAAACTTCGCTTCGAACATGGCCCCTCGAACGAATTGCAGCAAACTCGGGCATTTTAGCTTACACACTCCACTCATGCGTGATGGCAGTTGCATATACACCAAGGCACATGTTGCTCCGTCTTGGTTACCCATCTCAAGTTCGAACAATGTACGCCACTACTATCTATCCGTCCGGCTCCATGGCTAAATGGTTAGCGTGCTCGCCTTTGGTTACAGGGCTCCCGAGTTTGATTCAAGGCAGGTTCGGGAATTTTAACCTTAATTGGTTAATTTCGCTGGTACGAGGGCTGGGTGTATGTGTCGTCTTCATCATCATTTCATCCTCATCACGACGCGCAGGTCGCCTACGGGAGTCAAATCAAAGGACCTGCATCTGGCGAATCGAATGTGTCCACGGACACTCCCGGCGCTAAAAGCCATACGCCATTTAATTTTATCCGTGATGATATTACAAACTTTCAGGGGTGATGGAGGATGGCAAATGGGTCAATTTGAGAACAGGAACCATATTCCGGAAACGATTGAGTCAAAAGTTAAGCAAAATTCTACTCATTTAATTCTGTTTAGCAGAGCAAGTATCACAAGCTCCTCCATTTACAACAAATGTTCGAAATGGCGTCCCTCTGCTTCAATGCAGGCATGGCATCGTCGCACAGAGTTCTGTCGTACGCGTTCGAATATCCCCGGTGTCATTTGTGCAGCGTCGCAGGCATTGGAGTCGTTGAGTTATTATCCTAGCCTTTTCTGCTTGTCGGGATTGTCTCCCATATTGTTCCCTTACCACAGGTAGTGTACAGTACAGTCGGAAGTATCAGACCGATTTTTGCTTTAAATTTGACTGTCGATTGCAGTGGTGTAGTGGATACGGCTTTGGACTACTAATCCCAAGTTAACGGTTTTTTTGCTATTTGCTTTACGTCGCACTGACACAGATAGGTCTTATGGCGACGCTGGGACAGGAAAGGGCTAAGAGTGGGAAGAAAGCGGTCGTGGCATTAATTAAGGTACAGCCCCGGCATTTGCCTGGTGTGAAAATGGGAAACGACGGAAAACCATCTTCAGGGCTGCCGACAGTGGGGTTCGAACCCACTATCTCCCGAATACGGGTACTGGCTGCACTTAAGCGACTGCAGCTATCGAGCTCGGTACGTTAACGGGTTCAAGCCCGACTGAGGTCGGTGGCTTTTAAAGGTGTTTAAAGGTGACAACCCCATATCGTTGGTATCCGGCACGTTAAAGAACTAATAATAATAATGTTATTTGCTTTACGTCCCACTAACTACTTTTTAAGGTCTTCGGAGACGCCGAGGTGCCGGAATTTCGTCCCACAGGAGTTCTTTTACGTGCCAGTAAATCTACCGACACGGGGCTGTCGTATTTGAGCACCTTCAAATACCACCGGACTGAGCCAGGATCGAACCTGCCAAGTTGGGGTTAGAAGGCCAGCGCCTCAACCGTCTGAGCCTCTCAGCCCGGCGTTAAAGAACTTCTGCGAGACGAAATTCTGACACCCCGGCGTCTGTTAAGAATGGACGGACTATGAACAACTTTGATTATGAATAACTTTTGACTCGAACGTCTCCGCACTACGGTTCTTTATCTCACATTGATCCATTTTCCGTCCTCCTTCATTCCTGTAAGTTTGTAACATCATCACGGATACAACCTGTAGATGAAGTCGGCGGCCCGAATGCCTCGAATGTTGTCCCCATGAGGTCGTAAATCAGTTATGTTGAGAAATACACTTTTTAGTATGTAGTTGTCAAGAAACGTAAAATAAATCTATGTCGAATTTTTCATGAAAAAATACTCTCTTCAATCACACACTAATTTAAAAGTAATAATCGAACCACATAGAATGACAGTGGAAATTTCAATCTGATAAACTATGGTTGTACAACTTCATTAATTTACATTCTCCCTGTTGATTCTGTATGAAAAATGCGAATGAATAGGTTGGTTCATACACTTATTTTAATGGTCGTGATTTCGTTTGACACCGGTAGTAATTATTGGACGGCATTTCTGGAACAACTCTGTCTGTCTGTCACTTCAATATATATTGTTATACTTCATAACTTATCATACGCTGTGTACTATTGCGTCTCCTGTATGGAGCAACTTCGCTTTATCTTTATATGTCGTAAATAAAGTAAATAAAGCTGTTTCTTCCTACAGTACTGTACACAAATTTTGATACTTGATTTTCTGTTTGAATTTACGACAAACACTTCATTTTAGTCTCGAACGAGGAGGACTTCCATTATTGTCCTTAGAAATAGAATGTCAAATGTAAAGGGGGAATTGGCACGAAGGATTGCATTTGAGTGTAAGGTACACTGGAAAGAAACCTACGCAAAAACATATTACAATGTTCTTAGTAGACGGGAAGGCCGGTGGTGGTCAAAGGAGGCTAATTAGTGATCATCGCACATCCTTCTACGAATTTCCACGATGGCAAATGTGTTAGGAAAATTAATTAGAGCAAAAATATTGGGTGAAATTTAAAAACAGTTTTTAATAATAACAATAATACATTTCTAATGAGGTGGCTATGATGAGTGTGATATCTTCTCCAGTCATTCAATTTTTACTTAGAAAATGTTGAGATGATATCACACTTCCAGTTCCTGGGCATCTAATAATGAATTGCACTTACAGTACACACACAGATGCGTTTCGACTTACTCAAGCCCCTAAAACTAATTAGAAACAAAGCTGCACAGCGTGATTATTCTTAATTGAGCCATGATCTGTGTCCTTTGCTGCCATTCATCTCCATTAGATGACATTACTGCTGAAGGTTTTTATACAGATACGTTTTCTACATAGTGTACAAAAAAATTAACCCGTCCACGACAGGTAGAGCGTCTGATAGGGTATATCGACTGTGCGCGAGCAAAATCTCGTATTCCCAGTGTTCTTCCGATCTATTATCCTCCATAAGACTGATCACCCCACCTCAGCCAACCTGGAAGTGGTTTTCCGTGGTTTTCCACTTCTCCTCCAGGCAAATGCCGGGATGGTACCTAACTTAAGTCCACGGCCGCTTCCTTCCCTATTCCTTGCCTGTCCCATCCAATCTTCCCTCCACAAGGCCCCTGTTCAGCATAGCAGGTGAGGCCGCCTGGGCGAGGTACTGGTCATTCTCCCCAGTTGTATCCCCGACGTAAAGTCTGAAGCTCCAGGACACTGCCCTTGAGGCGGTAGAGGTGGGATCCCTCGCTGAGTCCGAGGGAAAGACGGACCCTGGAGGGTAAACAGATTAAGAAGAAGAGGAAGACTGATCACGCCTCCCAGTCATACATGGGTATGCAGTCCGTCAGAACAACGATCATTGTATTCATTTCCTAGGCTCATGTGTAAGGGAAATATATATATTACCTACAACCTGTTTTCCAGTCATTTGACCGGGTCAGAAATGGAATGAAGCCCCATCTTGCGGCGAGGATGGGAATTGTGCCGGCTGCCGAAGCCTGTCGCACTCCTCTGGGCCAATGATTAATGCCTGACAGATGAAATGAAATGATATTAGAGAGTGTTCCTGGAATGAAAGATGACTGTGAAAACCGGAGTACCCGGAGAAAAACCTGTTCCGCCTCCGTTTGGTCCAGCACAAATCTCACATGGAGTGACCGAGATTTGAACCACGGAACCCAGCGGAGAGAGGTCGACGCGCTGCCTCCTGAGCCATGGAGGCGTGCAAAGGAAAACGAACCTTAAATGCATTATACTGTAAGAGTGCGTAAATAGTTAATGAAAATGTACATTCCTACAGTATGGTACAATAAGGATCATTTTCCTTTACGTATTGGCTTTTAGGAAAATGAACGCCAAGAAGATTGTTCTGAAGGACTGCATATCCATTTGTGGCTGAAGGTGTGACCAGTCTTAAGTAGAGTAATGGATAGGGAGATGTACTGTGTGACACGAGTTGTTGCTTGCGCAAAGTCCATATATTAATGCACTGAGTTAATAAACTAGTAATAATAATGGCGTATGGTCTCCGGAGAGGCCTGGTGTGGGTCTTTTCCTCGTAGACGGCCTGTAAGGCGACTTGCACGTCTGTCAAAATGAGGGACCTTTCTAGGATGATTTCTAATGCTGAATACGCTACACAAACCCAGCCCCCAAGCCATTGGAATTAACCAATTAAGGTTTAAATGCCCGACCCGGCCGAGAATCGAACCCGGGACCCTCTGAACCGAAGGCCAGTACACTGACCATTCAGCCAACGAGTCAGACAATAAACTACTAGTTATCGTCCACTTGAACATACTGACCTCCATCACAGGTGCGACATCTTGTATACATTAATGTACTGTAATGTAATGTACAAGTAGCTATCGACCACTCTAACCTAGTGACCTCCACTGCGGAGACACTCTTGTTACCGTATTCAGAGGGTTTGGAAACTACCGGCGATAGCTTTTATTATATTCAACAAGATTTTACAGTAATCTCACTTCTGTGGAATATTTTTCGAGGTTATGTCGTACATCATAATCATCAATATTATTATTATTATTATTATTATTATTATTATTATTATTATTGAGCCATGAATTTGATTTCCCATCTCAATTTATCATCATCATCATCCGTTTACCCTCCAGGTTCGGTTTTTCCCTCGGACTCAGCGAGGGATCCCACCTCTAACGCCTTAAGGGCAGTGTCCTGGAGCTTCAGACTCTTGGTCGGGGGATACAACTGGGGAGAACGACCAGTACCTCGCCCAGGCGGCCTCACCTGCTATGCTGAACAGGGGCCTTGCGGGGGATGGGGAAGACTGGAAGGGATAGACAAGGAAGAGGGAAGGAAGCGGCCGTGGCCTTAAGTTAGGTACCATCCCGCCATTCGCCTGGAGGAGAAGTGGGAAACCACGGAAAACCACTTCCAGGATGGCTGAGGTGGGAATCGAACCCACCTCTACTCAGTTGACCTCCCGAGGCTGAGTGGACCCCGTTCCAGCCCTCGTACCACTTTTCAAATTTCGTGGCAGAGCCGGGAATCGAACCCGGACCTCCGGGGGTGGTAGCTAATCACGCTAACCACTACACCACAGAGGCGGACCCCCCTCAATTTATTCTATTTATTATGTCTATTTTAATGTTTACTGATTGTTTTATGCATAACTATGGTATTTTGTCCCCTTGTGTAGTGCCCTCGGGCAAAATGAAATTATGTTCCTAAACTATGGCCCTAGGGTAAAGGAGCTTTCCGCCCTAGGAGCGATCTGCCCTATGCTTTCTCCCCTTGCTTCCCTCACTTACCCCTGAGGATGCGCCCTGCTCTCTTTACGCCGTCTGCGCGAGTCGCCTTGCGCGATTGCCTCGCTTGGCGAGGTCGGGCGGACTCGCTGTGAGCAGCTGTTCACTTCGTGCCTGGCTCTCTTTCTATCTCGAGTACCGCACGGCTCCGTCGAACCCGGGACCGCTTGGGGTATGGGAGGTAAGCGTCTGACTCTTCATCGAACTTGTGGATGATGGGAGGACATTTCTTTTCTTCTAAGCCCCTTGATGGGCGCTAAAGATTGGTTTAAGGCTTTTTTAAAGCCCAAGTTTTTTAAAACCTAGCAAGTGTATATTAGCAAGTTCTCGGTGAACCATGCGTTCTGATTCCTGCAGTTTAGAACATGTTTTCGAAAGTTTGTACCTCCTTGGTAGGTGTAAGAAATGATGTGGGGCAGAGCATTTGCTCTTTTAAGAAACATTTGAAACCATTGATTGGTCGCTAGGGGTACCTTGTGCTCCCCCTCCTTGAGTCACTTGAAGTGGCGTATTATTGATGATACATGTAAACAGAGTTATTTATTGTTTTCGAGTCCACTGTACGTTAAATGGTGAACAGGGCTGGTCCCCAGTGAATTGTACGAGACACGTGTCAATGTGAACCTCAGGGATGTTAGTTTTTGAAACATTTAACATTTTTCCTATTCTCTTCGATGTTTGTTTTCCTTGCTTAATAAACTTTGTTATACTGTTTTCCTGCCGGTTTCACTGTTTTGCCCTCTGGGTAGGTTCCATCCTTACATAGTCCAGATCCTATGAGGGCCGCACCTTCTTATGGTTAACCAGAGATAAATTTACGGAACAATTATTATTACTGGATTTTTCTGAATTTATTGCGGTCAGTACTTCATGTGAAATTGACAGAGTTCTACTGCCGGATGCCCTTCCTGACTCCAAACCGATGTGGAGGGATATATTCACTCTTACATGTGCGCCCTGGTGGGGGTGTGATAAGCGTCATGCAATTATGATGAATTATTGAGGAATATATATTTCATTTTCAGAATAAAGAATATCTTACTGTACATACAGTAAGAGCAGGCCAGGCCGAGATGGTATGGTGAAACCTCCCACAGACTGTTGTCTCCAATAAGATTAAGAAACACAATGAGTGACAGAATTAGAATTCTCAGAAATTGTGACGACGAGGAAAGAAAGAGGATAATTCGTTGCCAAAGTTTTCATAGCCTCAGGCAGAATTGGTAGCGGCAACAACGCATCGGGTCGTGCGGAAAATTCTGAGAAATGACGTAGGGGTATCTCCATGTACTATCGGGAGTTGAACGCGAGGTTGGCACTTGAAGAAAAAAATATGATCCTTCCCGGTCCCGCGGTTTATGTGGACCAATAGAAAAATTCATCGACCAGTCGCAGGTAAGCCAACTTCGTATTGTAAGAAGCACGAGAAACCTGAACTCCACGGATTAAATTTATAAACGAAAGTGAGTTATACATTCGGAATCAGGTGGAATTTATAAGCATAACCGTATAATAAAACTTATTGAAAGTTAATAATTGAGGGAGATTGCATGGCGTAATTCTAAGAATTAGTGAATGCTATCCGCAGATTGGCTGAAAGCAAGGGACGCCACAATATAGCGCGAAATCCCGAGCCGGGAGACGGCAGCTAAATTCGCAAATATATCAATTACCAGCGAACGATAATAGTTGTGAATTGGTATAGAGCCTTTGAGAACATAATTACATCATTGAATCCCATATTTAAGCCACGGGCCGAACCGCAAATTGTCGTATGAAGATATCGGGGCTGTGCGTCCTAAGATGACCTCCCGTGAACTCGGAAGAGAGGGGATACAAGTATAAATATAAGGTCGTGGACAAGGACTGACTACTACTTTTGACAAAGTGTTCGGGTTGATACCACGCCTGGGGTGCGTGACAACTTCTGATATTTTGTTCGAGCCGTGATTACGCCAGGGGTGCGTGTGTGTACTTACTCGTGGAGTAGGATTCGAAGTATTATATTGTTACATAGTAGAGTGATTCATGACGTGATGTAGCTCATATTACAGTCTTGAGCAGTATACTAGTATGAAGTGTTTCAAATAGTTACAGGACTCAGTAAAGCATAACTTACGGAGTGTGAGATTCTACCAACAGATTAGGAAGTACGTTACGTGAGAACGGTCACGAGTGTTCGATGTATTTCATCTAGTAATAGTCGATTATAAACTGATACCTGGTCAGCTACGCGGACGTGAGACGGGAAAAAGTCAAGTGCGCGCCGGGCCGTTTGAATGTTATATCGAGGCGTCACGAGTTCCTTAGTGCCGGGGAAGGAATGAAGAAAATGTGCATGAATTAGGCGGGTCAGATAAAGGCCAGAAGTGTAAAGTTTCAGTTCAAAATTAGTGTGTGTAAATTTGTTAAAATGTTAAAATTTTAAATCTTGAAAATTAATATGTGTAAATCTGAAAAGTGCATTGGATTACTTCTTCAAGCTGGCATGAAAACCTGTAGGATGCAGGGCTAAGACTGGACGGGGCCTGTGCTCCTTGTCCGGCTTAGCAGACTACAAAAAAGAGATGAGTAACCTTTTGAGATATTTGTAGATTGCTATCGTTAGGGGGAGAAGATCATATTAATTTATCATGTAACTTAATTGTGAAACGAGCCGTTTCCGACTCGTATAAATTCAAAGATAGATAGACAAAGGGACAAATTAATATGTACAGAATTAGATCAAGCACTCATCATTATTTTGGATTATTAAATAGTATAGAGTAGGGTTTATTTATTCATTCAAGTGCTTGAGTTGTTTGATATGATATGGAGCACGGTTCACGTAAAGATAATGTTAATATTCATTTAGAAGTGCTTCCAAAGTGTTTTCCGTTATCGGAAATTTTATAGATATTAAGGCATGTTGTTAAGATAATCCAGAGGTAGGGTTGCCAAGTGATTTAAATTGTTGTGCGACCGAATGCAGTCCATTGATATCGCGAAGTTCGCCAGTGGACAAAATAATAATCGGTAGAAGTGTCGAAGTATTACATTAATATTGGGTAATGTGTAAAGGCGTGTTTAATAATAATCTTTGAGAACAATAGGCACGGGCCTAGTTGGATAGAATGATTGCAAATTAAAGTAATTTGAATGTGGAGATATTATGTGGCATGAATATTTTATTTGGGCAGTGAATCCGATTTTAACACTAATTGTTGATTTAACGTTTTTGGACTCCATAATAATCATAAATAATTTTGGTAGAAACGAGATAGGCATTTTGATAATATGGTCACGCTATGTTTGAGGCCCAGAGTGATTTGAGCCAAAAGTTGAGATTTGGAGTTTTGTGGGACAGAAATCCGGCCCGAAATGAAAGTAAATTGTATTGATGTTGATGAAGAAATAGATGGATCTTAATGCCTACATAGAGGTTGTATTTCTATACCGGTGACATGAGTGGCAGAAGAGAGTCCACGCACCGAGGGTTAATTAATGAAAATGTTTTGAAGAGTTCCGATGAATAAATGGACTTCAAAATGGAAAAGGAAGGAATAATTTAACACTTGCAGAGATTGGAGGTATTTGCTCAACTGCGAGGTGTTATGTGATTTGAGAATCGTCTTAGGAGCATATGGTCTCCATGAATTAACGACAGTACGAAAATAAGGTTGCGGGTTCGAACACTATTATGCCCCGACTGATGTGAATTCGGATCTTGGTGATTTCTGTTAGGGAGAGAACGTATGTGACTAAATTATAAAGATGGGGAATAAAAATAAAAATTCTCGAAAGAATAATAATAATAATAATAATAATAATAATAATAATAATAATAAATATTTGAAGTATAAAAAAGGAAGCTACGTTTTTATTTTTTTATTTTTTTCAGATGAGAATAATAAGAGCGAGAAGTTGAAGTATTATAGCGAGGATGATTACGGGTTACGATAATCATGATCTCCACTATTAATAATAATGTTGATAATAATAATAATACTATTTTTTATTATTTTTATTTTATTTTATTATTTCGGATGCTGATGATGAATGATACTAGGGAAGTCAGCTGGCGAATTAACGTAATAATGCCACGTTGTTGTGAATAATAAGTTAAGTTAATAGTTGTAAAATGAAGGCAAATCCCTACATCTGGACCATTATGTTAGAGTCCCTTTTTCGTTTCCTTCAACTAACGATTAGCAAATCTTGGTTAGGAACCCGGGGAGAGTTTGTAGTTTCCCGGGTTGGTCTCATGTCAATCAAAGTGGAGGCAATAACATGGTCAATGTGATCGCGCCCACTTAGCCAACAATTGGTCCACGACCAAATATGGTCATGGTGTTAACGAAGGTAAATCTGATACCTTCAGATATCAACGGTTCCACCACTCAAATGGAAGGGTGGTCAAAGGTGATAATGATAAATATTATGTAATCATTTTCAGGAATAATTTGCCAAATTACCGGCAAGTCAAGGATCAACAGATTA
The DNA here is from genome assembly GCF_040414725.1 of Anabrus simplex. Classification (NCBI taxonomy): domain Eukaryota; kingdom Metazoa; phylum Arthropoda; class Insecta; order Orthoptera; family Tettigoniidae; genus Anabrus; species Anabrus simplex. Next base: position 1,139,263,773 of record NC_090266.1, read on the forward strand.
TGGTGTGTGTAAAAATTATTTTGTTTACTTAAATAAAATGCTCCTTTAGCATTTGCAAGGAAACAGTTCCAGGTTCTTGTTCTTGTAGAATAGTAAACCCTCGGTGACCGTTTAAATATCCGTCCCCATTCCTAGGACGGAGCCTTCATATTTTCCCTTTGATCTGAATATATATAATTTGTGTGTTTTATGATGAGCCCTAAAGTCAAAGATTAGAGTGTCCCGTTCAACCCTGTAGTACTGATTGGATGGCGCCATTACATTTAGTTTGAGATCTTATATCTCAATATATTTTTTTTATTGTTTATGAGTTGCGATAGATTCGGACCGTAACACTCCCTGAGATAAATTCTGGTTGGGACTCAGGCTTTGAGCGGGTACACATGTTTCTGTGGTGCTTGGCAGTGTGGTATGATGAATATACACTGACTGACAGAGCAAATGCAACACCAATAAGGAGTGGTCAGAACTTTATGCCAATTGCAGGGTAGACTGACGTCACTGAGGTATGCTCATGATGTGAATTGCGCCGCTGTGCTGCGCACGTAGCGAACGATAAATGGGACACGGCGTTGGCGAATGGCCCACTTCGTACCGTGATTTCTCAGCCGACAGTCATTGCAGAACGTGTTGTCGTGTGCCACAGGACACGTGTATAGCTAAGAATGCCAGGCCGCCGTCAACGGAGGCATTTCCAGCAGACAGACGACTTTACGAGGGGTATGGTGATCGGGCTCAGAAGGGCAGGTTGGTCGCTTCGTCAAATCGCAGCCGATACCCATAGGGATGTGTCCACGGTGCAGCGCCTGTGGCGAAGATGGTTGGCGCAGGGACATGTGGCACGTGCGAGGGGTCCAGGCGCAGCCCGAGTGACGTCAGCACGCGAGGATCGGCGCATCCGCCGCCAAGCGGTGGCAGCCCCGCACGCCACGTCAACCGCCATTCTTCAGCATGTGCAAGACACCCTGGCTGTTCCAATATCGACCAGAACAATTTCCCGTCGATTGGTTGAAGGAGGCCTGCACTCCCGGCGTCCGCTCAGAAGACTACCATTGACTCCACAGCATAGACGTGCACGCCTGGCATGGTGCCGGGCTAGAGCGACTTGGATGAGGGAATGGCGGAACGTCGTGTTCTCCGATGAGTCACGCTTCTGTTCTGTCAGTGATAGTCACCGCAGACGAGTGTGGCGTCTGCGTGGAGAGAGGTCAAATCCGGCAGTAACTGTGGAGCGCCCTACCGCTAGACAACGCGGCATCATGGTTTGGGGCGCTATTGCGTATGATTCCACGTCACCTCTAGTGCGTATTCAAGGTACGTTAAATGCCCACCGCTACGTGCAGCATGTGCTGCGGCCGGTGGCACTCCCGTACCTTCAGGGGCTGCCCAATGCTCTGTTTCACCAGGATAATGCCCGCCCACACACTGCTCGCATCTCCCAACAGGCTCTACGAGGTGTACAGATGCTTCCGTGGCCAGCGTACTCTCCGGATCTCTCACCAATCGAACACGTGTGGGATCTCATTGGACGCCGTTTGCAAACTCTGCCCCAGCCTCGTACGGACGACCAACTGTGGCAAATGGTTGACAGAGAATGGAGAACCATCCCTCAGGACACCATCCGCACTCTTATTGACTCTGTACCTCGACGTGTTTCTGCGTGCATCGCCGCTCGCGGTGGTCCTACATCCTACTGAGTCGATGCCGTGCGCATTGTGTAACCTGCATATCGGTATGAAATAAACATCAATTATTCGTCCGTGCCGTCTCTGTTTTTTCCCCAACTTTCATCCCTTTCGAACCACTCCTTCTTGGTGTTGCACTTGCTCTGTCAGTCAGTGTAAATGAAGAGATGTGTAGGCCTAGTAAGACGGAAACAAACACATAGACCCGAGCCAGAGGAGTTAAACATTCACAGTTAAAACCCACCTACCGGGCCGGAAATCGAACCCGGAGTTCTCTAAACTAAAGACCAGTGCGCTGACCAATCATCAAAAGAGCCAGACATTGATTTCTTTTTACAGCTGTCTCTAGGTCGCACCAACACAGGTCTTACGGCGACGATGGGCTAGAACTGGAAGGAAGCGGCCGTGCCCTTAATTAAGGTACATTTGCTGGGTGCGAAAATGGAAAACCGCAGAAAACCATCTTCAGGGCTGCCGAAAGTGGGGTTCGAACCCACTACCTTCCGAATGCAAGCTCATAGCTGCGCGCCCGTTACTGCACGGCCAACTGGCTCGATTATTATTATTATTATTATTATTATTATTATTATTATTATTATTATTATTATTATTATTATTATTATTATTATGCTATTTGCTTTAAGTCGCACCGACACAGATAGGTCTTATGGCGACGATGGGACAGGAATGGCCTAGGAGTTGGAAGGAAGCGGCCGTGGCCTTAATTAATTTACAACCCCAGCATTTGCCTGGTGTGAAAATGGGAAAAAAAGGAAAACCATTTTCAGGACTGCCGACAGTGGGGTTCGAACCCACTATCTCCCGGATGAAAGCTCACAGCTGCGCGCCCCTAACCGCACGGCCAATTCGCCCGGTATTATTATTATTATTATTATTATTATTATTATTATTATTATTATTATTATTAAATGTACTACCATCTTCCGAAAATAAGTGTTAATGACCCATGAACCATATGAAAGAATATCTCCGTGGTATCAATTACCTTAAGACTCACGAAGCTTGCAGCATAATTGAACACCCGTAATATCGCGATTCATACCATATCTGATTCAGCATGGAGCTCTACCGGGTGTATGCATAAGTCTTTTCCGGTTCACTAAAAGATGGCGCCAGCGAACAGTACGCTGGACTGGAAACAGAGGATTTTCACAACACTCTTCACAAAGGTGGTGACATTTCAGCAACACTGGAGGCTGTGACTAGAAGCAGATGAAGATGAACCAGATTATCACATTTTAACAGAAAATTTTCGTTGCAGAAAGCCGTGAAACGGATGAATATGACGATGATGAAGTACGTGATATTATTAACCCTAAGCCGAAACTTAGTAAAATTAAAGACCATCTAGACGCTCTCATTAAATAAGTTGAAGATAACATACGCACATGTAAGGCATCTGCGTTAGTTAATTATTTATGAAATTAATGCCAAAGGAAGGCAACAAAAGATCACCACTAAAATTGTCAAGTGTGGTCAGTGAAGGCGTGCCTTGATTTCCATGTTCACATTCTGTACTACACTATTTAATCTGTATTTTATAGGGCCAGATACTGTATTTCATTATATCTTGTAGACTAAATAACCTTTGCATTTCTGAAATTTAAAATATTGTACTGTTCACGTTCTTATTACGGAACAGAGTGTTTTAATATGCAGCCTACCTTGGTTCATTTCATAAGTATTTGGTTTAATCCGACTTTCAATCAATCATTCGGACAACCTAGAGCCTCAATTAGTACGGATTAACGAGGTTCTACTGTATACAGTTTTGTATATTGATGTGATGTTTTGTTCCACACGCTCAATAACAACACGTAAGTCCTTGCCTATCTTCTAAAGCTGAGAAATACTGGCATGAAAACTGTATAGCCGTAGGTTAGGAACTGGTCACCTTACCGTACCGCACTCTAGGAATGCATGTGTGCATAATGTACTTAATGTTCATTTTCATTTACATGTTAGCATACGAAATTGAACACAATGAAAATTTGTCCTCATAGATTGCATATCCATATGTGGCTGGAAGTCATAAAGAAAATAATGGATAGGAAGAGCATTCTGAGATATAACCTTTCGCCCGAACAGCGACGATATAACCATACAAACAGCGCTCCATTACCGGCGTGTCCTATTACGGAGTTTGAACTAAGGAGATCAGAGTGGTCAGTGACAGGTGTTTACAGTCAATCACACACAGTACACTGAATGATTCAATTATCGGCTGCAGGCAAGGGGTGGGAGTAGGAATTATGATGGTAATGTCCACAATAATCGTGTTAATCGCGTCGCACATCAAGGCGGTGGATTACTGTATATCTCTTCTCCAGACTAAAACACACAACGCATATCAAAATGTGATTCACAGCCCCGAATGTAGCTGTTATCTTGCATTCGAGAAGTGATGGATTCGATCCATACTGTTGGCAGCCCTGAAGATGTCTTACGATTGTTTCCGAATTCTACACCGGCAAATGTTGGGAACTGTCACTTAATAAGCCTTAGTCCTGTCCTGTGGTTCACATAGCTATCAGCTTGCATTCGGGAGATAGTGAGTTCGAACTCCACACCCGGCAGCCCTGGAGATGGTTTTCCGTGGTTTCTAATTTCCATGCCGGGTAAAAGCTGGAGTTGTATCGTAATTAAGGCCACGGTCACTTCCTCCTTCCCACTTCTAGCCCTTTCCTTTCATTTCCTATCGTCACTGTAAGACATCTGTGTCGGTGCGATGTAGCCTACAGCAAATTTGTTGTAAAATAAAATACGAAAAGTGCTATCCCATCGCCGTCATGAAACCAATCTGAGCCAGCACGCAGTGAAACCAATAGCAAATAATAATAATAATAATAATAATAATAATAATAATAATAATAATAATAATAATAATAATAATAATAATAATAATAATAATAATAATAATACCGAGCGAGTTGTCCGTGCGATTAGGGTCACGCAGCTCTAAGCTTGCATTCGGGGATGTGGGTATGAATATCACCGTCGGCTGCCCTGAAGATAGTTTTCCGTGGTTTCCCATTTCACACCAGACAAATGCTGCGGTTGTTCCTTAATTAAGTTCACGGTCGCTACCTTCTCAATCACAGCCTTTTCTCACCCTTGCGTTGCCGAAAACCTTCGATACGTTAGCGTGACGTTAGCCCACTAGCAAATAATAATAATAATAATAATAATAATAATAATAATAATAATAATAATAATAATAATAAACTAATATTGGTGGCCCACGTAGGCCGTTAAGAGTTGTGTCCTCCTAAGACGACTGTTGATGTTGCTACCCTCCATTTCGCAGATTTTTGGCTAGGTCGTTTGAAGTTCATTGATGGGAAGAATTAAATTTTGGAGTTATTTTGAGCCTCAAGATGAACTTATTATGAGATAACTGATATGTCTCAGGTATCATAACGGTTTGAACTAATTTGTACCACACTTAATATGTACAGTTTTTTTTCAAATTATTCACAGGATGATACTCGTATTCATAGCAAATTAATGTACGTCTGACCCTCCGATCATAGGAACATATATTAAAGACTTACTCTTCCGCTATTTACACCGAGAGTTTAAGAATATGTAACGTTATAACACGTAATTTATTTAAAATCTGAGTTTTACAGCCAGTAGTAATCTTTCGATGTTAGTCTGGAAAGTCTCCTCAACTAGGGCATGAATGTTGATCAGGATAATACAGAACTTCCGAACCAACTCCATCCACTTGCAGTTCGACGGTATTTAGATATTCGAGGGTAGCACGATCTTGCAGAATACCTAGGTACTATTAATGTACACAAGTTACTAGTATGGACAAATTTGTGGCTGTTACTTATTTTAGGAAGTTGGAGACCAGACAAGAATTCATTGTGTCAGAAAATCAGGGTACGTGTAATAAATTACGGAAGAAGGATATAGGAATATATTTCCTTTACATTTAAAGTAACCTAACATTCTGTCATCTGTCCGACACATCTGCGTATACAATAGGTTTATATCAGACAGACTACTCTTACTGGAAGTACTGGAATTTGATCCTCTGATAGTTGATAACGATTTTCTGTTGGTTTACTAGGTAACTTAATTCTATTATTTTAAATGTTATTTATTGCGACAGCCATAATTCCATCGATAACCCAATTATCGACGAGTCCATATCACTTTATTGAGTTGTACATATGTAAATTGGAATTTATATTCAGAATTATATTATTGCTAGTTTTTACCTGTGGCTTTACACGCATAGAATTTATTTCATTGCTCATTCATACAATTATTATATCAAAATATGTTCAGCATTTTTCGAGAAAATGGCCATTGACAAATGTCCGTAAAATTGTAACAAAATTTTGATATCCTTAAAGGCTTTCCAGGAAAATTGAATTATAAAGGAATTAAAATCTCTTAATGCAAATCCTAGACATCCAGTCAATTGTGGTACTTTTCACATGAATTTAAGTTAGTGTCGCCTTAAACATATAGCTTCCGGTAATCCGTGCTCTAAGATAACTACCCCTTGTGAAGTTTATCTTAGTTTTATAGACGTGTTTCATGTTGTAGCTGTGCAGGAAAATGGCATACCTGACGCAAAGCAGTAAAATAAAACATATCATGAGCTTTTAATCGGGGTTGCCTTAGGTCATACTGTTCTCCATGTTACTGAGCCATCTGACTAATTGGAGACGAGGTAGTTTTGTGATACGGGGTTGTATTAATAAGAAACATAAGAATTTATGAGAAAGAACGGTGTCAATCTTTCGAAAACTGTAGTAATTATTACAGATAGGTTCCGTTGTCGATAATCGTGACAGGTTTCGTCGGTATCGCCTAGTGTATGGCTGTCAGTGGGAGCGAGTTTGAGTGTCTCAGCTCTGAAGAATGAAACCATTTTACCATTTTGTAAGGAAAGATTCAACATTCATTCTCCTGCTTTTATGAATACGTGCGAGGTAGTTTTATGCTGTAAAGTATTTTTTCTTTCGCTGAGATTTGTTTGGTAGCTTGAGGTATGGGCCTTAGGGGGCAATATGAAAAAAGTTGCTCTATGTTACAACCCCTCTTTATTGCTCCATGATTCATAGGGCCAGGAACCAAATTGGGACCGTAGAGTAATGGAATAAGGCAGAAATGGAGATGTGCTGAGTACTATGAAAGTATTAAGAATTAAGTATTAAGGAATAATAAAACAAAAGCTAATATTAAGCTGCTAAGTGTTGGATCACTCCTGTCTACTGGTAGCTCGAATTAAGTGGAACCTAATGGAAAATAAATTCCTTCGAAAGATGGAGCTCAGTGCCTGTTCTGTGGTGAGACTTTAATCAAATCAAGATCTGAGGAAATCTGGAGTCAGTGCGTGATGTGGAAGGAATGAGCTTCCGTGCCGTAGATGTGAAATTGGTCTAATTTTTGTGATGCTTTTCTTGAATTTCTAAGACCTTTGAACGTTATAAATTTTCTAAAACTTTTTTGAATGGGAATGTTTAAACGATGATTTTATCTCATTTTAAAAGTTCATTTTCGAACTATCATTGTTGTTTTGTATTCAAAGTAAGCAAATTGTAATAAACTAATATAACGAGGAAAATACTCATAATTCTGAAAATCTAATTTCGTTGTAATTTTAATGTCTGTTTCATATTACCACCCCATTACCATAGTCCACACTTTGTAAGAGAAGAGTGTAAAATAAATGGTTTATTGAACAGATTTGAACATTTGTGTGCTGTAGATAATGACATTCATGTAAGATAAGTTTGTGAACGTTACCGGCAAGGTTTTTTGTGCAAATAGCTACTGTATATTCTAGTAGATTATTTTGTCGAAAATGAAATTATATTTGATGTTTTCACCACCTCATCTACCTATTCTGGATCCGCTGCATTAATCATCCACTTTGACTTCTTATGAATTAATAAGTTACTTTTTAAATAATTTCAATATATTATTTAATTTGCCGTTTATACCTGATAAACGATTACCCGTAAAATGTCTGATTGATACAATGTTTTCTTAAGATTCTTGATATCTTTTACAATCCTATAAATTTAAGTTCAAGATGTTAATATTAATGTCATTTTGTTGGATTTTTAGACTGCTAGTTTTAATTGTTCATCGTCTGATCTCCGTCTTCATAACACTTTTATAACATACTAAAAAGTGAATGATTAGCGTATGCCTTCCATTGAGGTACTAATCAGGTGAAAATCTTTAACAGTTGTAGAGCAATAAAAGCCTTCCTGTGTTCTTTTTTCATTTTAGAGTTATAGTAACAATTAATTGCTGTCCAAACCTGGTACCTGTATATAAATTAATAATAATAATAATAATAATAATAATAATAATAATAATAATAATAATAACAATAATAATAATAATAATAATAATAATAATAATAATAATAATAATAATAATAATAATAATAATAATAACAAAACTTGAAACGTGGTCTGCGCGCGCAGTGGATTAGCTTCTGGATTTCCATTCAGACAGCCAGAATTTGAATCCCGATAGATAATTTAGCGACATTTGCAGCTAAATATCACATGACATCAGGCTTCATATGTAGGGAAAAAACCTCAAATGAAGTGGGAATAGTTCCAGCTATGCCACAGAAATGCTAGAATAAGTTAGGGAAGGATTTAATAATAATAATAATAATAATAATAATGATAATAATAATAATAATAATAATAATAATAATAATAATAATAATAATAGTACCGGGCGGTACACCTCCACGCCGCGAATTCAAATATTACGCCAGTTGAAACCTCTCTACAGGAGAAACTCTGAACTTAAAAATCTGTATTAAATCAAAGGTTTCTTGGATGATGTCACTACTGTAAATTTTGAAGTGTTCTGAACTATGTCTATTTCGATTTGTGTTTGTTTGATCTGTAGCAAGAAGTGTGGACATTCTCTTCTAGATGTCAATACTTAAAAACTATAACTGTGCACCCTGGTGCGAAGTGAACGAACTGTTTTTGAAGAAATTTTGTATCTGTAAGTTTGTTCTTTGTTAAATTTCTTTCTTTCATTTTTTGGGTTGGCAATATTGATCTCTGTTTCCGCCAGTTTTAAATTCAGCCAATCCTAAATTTTCTAAATTAATTTTCCACCAATCCTAGATTTCTTCTTCAGTTTCGACTTGTAATCTTTAGCCGACCAATAAAAGTTTGTGGGCGGGTTGTCATCATTCATGAAAGGTCTCTAATGTTCCACGAGGGTATATAAACTGCTGATTTTCTTGTCTCGGGGCCACTTCAGTAACATCTTTCTCAGTGTGTGAATATATATAGCCGGGGGCGGGAGGCGCCTCTTTCTCCAAGCAGCAGTTCATCTACAAGGTAATGGCCTGTTAACATCTTCATTTCTTGCTAGCTCAGCAGTTTAACTCTCGGGGAGGGTTCGAAACCTTTAGTATGTAACCCACCCTTTTAAAATGTAAATTCTTTTCTGTCTATCTACAAATTACAAATCTGTAGAGCGGGGATAGAGAGTGCTTCACCCTCTCGAACTCCCCTTCATTTTGAATTTGAGGTGACTATGTTTTCGTAACCGTTTTTCTCTTCCTTCTTAAAGTCTTAAACTTATTTGCCAACTAGTCACCTCCATAGATTGGGATTAGCCCCTGTATCATCGGCCTAGCGCCACGCAGGTTTTAGACAAAAACTTTGTGTAGGAGTGCAAATTATCGCCACCATTCAATCTTGTATTATGGGCCAGTAATTTAACCTGATGTTTTGTTTTCCTCATGTAAAGGCCCTGTAGGTTTGGTATCAAATACCCCTGTTTCTTAGTGTGCCTCGAGGGCAGTCTGAAATGAAGGTTGTAGCCTTTGATAGGCTGATAATATTGAGAGCGGTTCTGCTCTTTTCTTTAACATTGTAATTAGGAGCAAGTGCTCCTTGTACTTAGGGGTTTTCTGCCCTGTAGCTTTTGTGATTGTGAGCTGAGAGCTCGAGAGTTAGTGAATTCGGGCCGTAGCCCAATATATGTAAAAATCACTTAACTGGTTTTTGGTACTGAGGCTGTATACCTGATTGTCTTGGTTATTTCCCCTAGTGGGAACCGGTTAAATATTCTCTAAATTGTGTACCTGATTTAACTTGTTGTTATTTGTTGTATGCTCAAAATTCTATGCTACCATTGTTAAGTTTTGAAAATATAACTTTGTTAAAATTTTAATTCATCTTTCTTGCTTCTGTAGTTGAGACCTATTCCAACCCGCACCTTCTTTCTCCTCTGCAAATCCACAAAACATCGTAACAATAATAATAATAATAATAATAATAATAATAATAATAATAATAATAATAATAATAATAATAATAATAATAATCATAATAATAATAATAATAATAATAATAATAATAATAATAATAATAATAATAATATTAATAATAATATATTTAACTCCATTGAATTACAACCTATTTTAAGGGATACCGATGTATCGGTTTTTGGCCCTGAAAAGTGTTCTTAACGTGCCAGAAAATCTACGGACATAGCTTTACCACGTTCAGGTACTCGTAAATAATATCCAAGTCTACAGCTATCTCTGTTGACATGTAGTGCTTTTTAGTACAATCTCTCTTTTGGTAAGGGCTAGAAAAAGTTTGGTATTTTCATTGGCCTGTCTCGGCGTTACGTTTGGCTTTGGCACTAGGAAAGTGACCGAGATCTGTGCAGGGTTAGTAACACCATTCCTTATGCAGACAGTCCTTGTGATGAATAATGTTTTTTTTTTTGCTAGGGGCTTTACGTCGCACCGACACAGATAGGTCTTATGGCGACGATGGGATGGGAAAGTCCTAGGAGTTGGAAGGAAGCGGCCGTGGCCTTAATTAAGGTACAGCCCCAGCATTTGCCTGGTGTGAAAATGGGAAACCACGGAAAACCATCTTCAGGTCTGCCGATAGTGGGATTCGAACCTACTATCTCCCGGATGCAAGCTCACAGCCGCGCGCCTCTACACGCACGGCCAACTCACCCGGTGTGAATAATGTTGAAGATCCGCTTGCAGGGTCAGTTGTTGTACAGGTTTATATGAGTTTGCAGTCTAACATGTAATAACACATTCTGGCACAGTGAGGAAAGTAACGGGGAGCGATTACAATCCTTACTTTCCTTCTAAGACACTTCAGCGACGCACGGGCTTTCTGTGACAATTAATTGTTGAACAGTTTTATCTCCAATATCACTGTTCAACAAAAATGACTTTCGGTGGATATCTTGGTATTCTACACGTGTTCTAAGACTACTGAAACATGTTGATTCAAAAATAATCAAACCATTTGTCTCTTGAGATATACGACATCAACAACTTACATATGTTTAACAGTGTACCAAGTAAACCAACTCGCAGACAGAAGTTTCACTAGAGCATTGATTGCTACATGGAGTAATAATGAATATGACTTCACCTAAGATTCGTGCAAATGCACCACATGGCACATATTGAATTTATTTTTTACATAGCCGCACGCGTAGAAAACAGATCTGGTGAATTTATGCAAACTCTGGACCCCATAATGTCCACTGTCACTGAAAATAAAGAAGCAAATGAAAATATTCGGCTTTGCATGAAAAATAACGAAAAACTATGACAACAATTATCGATGAACGCTATTCCATGAAAAACTTTGTCAGCATCTGACGTGATAGAGAAGAACGGTTTTCAGATATGAAATCAGCATGAGAAAACAGCACTGGAGACAGTAAACATCATGTCAGATATCTACCCCATGTATATAAGTGTTATTAGGCTGAAAAATCAACACAAATGCCAACCATCTGCGCTCAACTGCAACGTTGAATATTTAAGGTGAACGTCTAATTAACTATTCTACATAATCAGCAAATTCAAGAATTACGGCGCCTAATATTAATTTCCTCATAGAGTGGGAAGTAGTTACCTACTATTATCCATTGTGTATGAATCTCCTAACTTACTTTTTCTTTTCTTCGGTCTTTCGCAAATCCTAGTGGGATGGTAGATGTGCATTTTGTCCCATATGAGGTTTTGGCCCTTTTTACGGCCCGATGAATTTCCCGACGCTAACCCTTTGAGGAGGGTTATATTCAATTATCAGGTGTGGTTGGCAGCGTGGTGTGTAAACGAATATTTTTGAAAATATTTGTACGTCGCACTAACACAGATAGGTCTTATGGCTACGATGGGATAGGATAGTAGTGGGAAGGAAGTGGCCGTGGCCTTCATCAAGGTAAATTCCCAACATTTGTCTGGTGTGAAAATGGGAAACCAAGGAAACCTATCCTCAGGGGTTTCGAATCACACTATCTCCCGGATGCAAGCTCACATCTTCGCGCCCCTAACGACACGGCCAACTCGCCCTGTGTAAACGAAGAATTGTGTATTAAGAGCAAAAAATACAGAGGTGTTTACAAGCAGCGGCCAAAATTCTCGACACAACCGCACTTAGAAACCGAGACTCTCTGACTCGGAGGTCACCACGCTGGCTACTTAGTCAACGGACGGACCGAATATGAATCTTCTTTGTACGATGTTATGAAACTTTCAGAAATACAAAGTCTCCTCTGGGGAAGAAGCATCAGTTGTGCGCAAACAGAACTGACCTACAATATTACTGTTTATACGTGTCTGATTTTGGATCGACCCAACCAAAAGCTCTCTTATTAATCTTAGTCATTTATATTACTAATTTATATAATAATTCGTTTTTATGCCAAAATCAGGGATGAAAACATTGCTGGATAAGCATGAAGTGAAAGGTAATATAAAGTAAATGCATTTAATATCAATTATTGTTGTGTTGAAGAAGTGGTGGCAAACTAAACGGAGCTGGATAAATCTATAAATAGATAGGGTAATGTGCTTTCACTATTTTCATTGAAACAAGTCAATTAAAGAAGAAGTGTCGTCTATGATTGATTCGGATTTTAAGATTGAAACGTACCTTCTTCGCTTCACCTAACAATATAACCTCAGAACATGACCACCGGAAATCAAAAGGCTTGTTGCTAAATGCTATTTTATGTTTTAAAAATACGGTTTGCACGAAATAATTAGAAACTCATTAATTTTAATGATCTTCAATACGCAATAAATCGAAGGAACTTCGTACATGAACTCATATCCAATAGGGTAGCACAAAGTCAGTAAATGGCAAAGTGACGAATATAAGTATCAAAAAGTATGCTGAATCTGCAATATACTATTAAACTTATCCAGTCTACATAAGCAAGGATAATTTAGAGGGGTATTAGCAGGGCAGGGCTTACAATCTTCAGTAAAATGAGGTTTACAACCGGTGAGTTAACTATTGAAAATCGATGTTGAAAACTGAAAAATGGCTCCTAATCTAAGGGTTAATAGGACCCAAGGAGTAAAAATAATGTGTATCAGGATTAGAGAGAACTTCAGTGCCCACTGGGCAATGATAGAGATTTTTCTTTCCATAACATTTGATACACAATAAATGAATTGTATTAAGATCTTTATACTCACCCCAGCCTATCACCACGTACACTCGGAGTTTGATGTTTTCTCCAGTAAACGTTGCTACGACCAGCATGTATAGGTACAGACCTGTAAAAAGAAAATATTTATGAAAAATGTGTGACAAAGAAAGAACCCTCAGTTATAAAGTACTAAATTCTTCATTCAATTTATGATAACATCCATGAACAGCATAATAATTTGCATTATCTTCTAAACCACAGAATGGGCCTACGTTTGTATTCTGGAACTAGGGTTGTTAACTTCAGAAAGGTTACGGGAGGAGATGGATAACCGATCAATTGATTTTATTGATTTCTTAATTAATGCAACTACTAATAGCTTATTTGGCACATCGAAGTAACAATGCGTTAAAAAAATATCTTGGACTAATATAATTGATAGCGCACACTCCTGGGCACCTCAAATACTACACTTAAAAATAAAATCTCTGTCTTGGTGGGTATCATTGGCAAGATTAGCCTAATTGCCTACTAATAATTGACACTCTTCGTCTAATTTATTTCACAATGATAAAATCTTGACTTTCTTACTTGTGTTTCATTTGGGTAAAGCAACACAAAATAACTTACACACTTAGGAGGTCTTATAAAGCAGGGTTATCATATTTATATATGGATACCATCAACTATACTCTCGAAATAAAATGTAATCTGAAACCAATATATTACCACTTAAGCAATTAACCTCAATTCATCACTTGTTATTTATAAAGTCTTACTTAACGAAATGGACACCAACTCTTAATTTCCTAAAGTCACTGAAATCTATTTATACAAAACAAGGCCAAAAATTACACTTTTACCACAATTATACAACAAGGTTTGACTCTACGGGGGCGCAACATTTACTCATATCTGAATACAACATTGTTCCTGACAATATAGCAATCATTTTAAACCGGTGTCATTTCGTAATAAGCTTAAAATATACCTCTTAGGAGCTCTGAATGTATAATATATATTCCTCTTATATACTTTATTTCCAAAGTCACCTTAAAAGTTTAAATAGTTGTTCCTCCTCTATTGTTATTTTTATAATAATCTATCTACTTAATGTAATCCTCCATATTAGGTAAATAGTGCTCGTAAAAGCGTATGTAAAACCACTATAATTGCCCTTTCACTTTTAGATCTTACACCTTAATCTGCCGTTCCTCTCGACAGAGCTCTTGCTCCCTGGAACCCTATTTTTTTTGCTATGGGCTTTACGTCGCACCGACACAGATAGGTCTTATGGCGACGATGGGATAGGAAAGGCCTAGGAGTTGGAAGGAAGCGGCCGTGGCCTTAATTAAGGTACAGCCCCAGAATTTGCCTGGTGTGAAAATGGGAAACCACGGAAAACCGTCTTCAGGGCTGCCGATAGTGGGATTCGAACCTACTATCTCCCGGATGCAAGCTCACAGCCGCGCGCCTCTACGCGCACGGCCAACTCGCCCGGTGGAACCCTATTTATCAATAAATGAAATTTTGTTCTTCACTCAAATGTTGGTGATTAAGTAACAAAATATTCCTATTATTTCATTTTATGTGTAAAGCTCACGTTGCTTCTGAAGAACAGTATTCTCGTAATCTTTGAACGACAAGAGATGTAACCTTTTTTTTTTTTTTTTTTAAAAAGGTACGGTGACACTTCCAAATGTTTCATACATTTTAAGCGATTTCTGGGTTACATTTAACCAGAGAAGAATACACATGTTAATAGTGATTATTTTTATTTGGTATCTTTCATTACAACGTAGTTATGCAGTGTAATTCACCTGAATCTCCTTTAGCGTGTACAGAATTCAGTAAAGAGGTATAATACCTATTCCTGAATTTTTCTTTTTCTCCAGTGGGCACACTTTGTAACATACTGAGGTTTTTGTTCATATTGTTCGTAATACGTCACGGGCGTACCATTTCTCCCCATTGTGTTGTATAAACCGAAATATATCGTGTATTCAAATTTGTCAAAGCAAATACAAAGGAACGAAACATGCAAGGAAGACTACGTATTTAGACAGCTTAAGTGTGCATAACTAGCATTAGGACATGGAAAACATACTTTAAATTTACTGATTAGACTTGATGATTAAATGAAGTGATTTGTAGTTATGAACAATAATATGTGGATTCCTGAAACCTACAATACATTGCCATTTTGCTTGTGAAAT
This sequence comes from Anabrus simplex, assembly GCF_040414725.1. Taxonomy (NCBI): domain Eukaryota; kingdom Metazoa; phylum Arthropoda; class Insecta; order Orthoptera; family Tettigoniidae; genus Anabrus; species Anabrus simplex. The sequence continues at coordinate 1,139,279,146 of NC_090266.1, forward strand.
TCCAACGCTAATCTGACATACGTACTGACCAATTACTGTATAACGCTGAAGTATTTATGAATACCTAGTGTTATTCTTTTACGAATTTTTCGAAAAATCATTAAGTAATGAATTCATTTTACTGTAGGTGATTGAATACTCTGGTCATTTTAAAGTAACGTGTTTACAAAGCACTGAAGTATGGGAGGAAATGTCTTACTAATTTTCATTTTGTACACTTTTAGTACCGTGTCACCTTAGTTCAAATAACTTGCATAATAAGGTAGAACTTAAAACGAACCGAGCTATGGCGGCAAAAAATATTTTGTGTTAGCTATGTATCGTCCCATGATGTAGGGGTAGCGTGCCTGCCCCTGGTTAGATTCCCAGGCAGCCCAGGTATTTTAAATCTGGATTGAGGCCTGGAACGTGATTCACTCAGCCTCATGAGGCCAACTGAGAGGCTATCTCGTATGAGAAGCATTAATAAGGATGAAAATCTCGTCAGGCAGACCACGTACCACTCGCAAGTCTACAGGCCGTCTGGCTGGCCATCAGACGTCTGAATGGACAGCACGTGCCCGGGAAAAGTGGGTTATACAGCACATCATAATATGCGGTTGACATAACGCACTAATTTGGTTATATAGGACGAGTTTCATCTCTAACAATTGATACTTTATCATTTTTGACTGTGGTCTTAGGGTGCGAAATTCGAGATACCAAACTCAACAAGCAGAAATAAGTTCTTCTTCTCCTCCTCCTTCTTCCTCATCTTAGCATTTATCCCGCTTAATTATAGAGTCTGCTGATCTGCACTTGTTTTTCCACTTGATGCGGTCTTGTGCATCTTCAGGAAAGACTCTCGCCACATGCATATCCTTCCGCAGAGTGCCGAGCCAGTGCTTCGTTAGTCGCCCTCGTGGTCTGCGGCCCTCAGGACTTAAGATTAATGCTCTTCTCGCAACTGAAGAACCGCTTATGTGTAGCACGTGGCCATACTATCGCAAACGATTCTCTTTCATTTTCTCAGGGATCGGGGCCACACCAAATGCCATCCGAACATCCTCTTTTCTGGTGTGATCAAGTCTAGTGAGTCCCGTTGGCCAGCGAACTATCTTCATCTCCATGACATGCATCTGTTGTTCACGTCTCCTTGTGACCGGCCAATACTCGGTTTCATACACTGATCTAATGATGGTTCTATAGATTTTGGATTTCAGATACATTGCCACCCTCCGATCAGAAAAGGACTCCTGTGACTTGGCGCCACTTCATTCAAGCAGCGTTTATTCTGGGAGCGTGTCACCAGCCGCTTGGATAAGTGATCCCAGAAAGAAGTTAATTCACTGATATATTAACCACAAATTTGAGCCACCGTGTGATATTGTTTGTCAGCAAAATACAACACATTTCCAAAACCATTGAGGCAATGTGGTTCAGGATGTAATCTCTTTGCATGTTTGTTGAAATGTTCGGTGGCTTGATACGAGGAATTTGCAGTCGTTTTCCTATTTTCCCTACACACTCTCATTAGGCTTAAGACCGGCGATCACCGAGCTCGATAGCTGCAGTCGCTTAAGTGCGGCCAGTATCCAGTAATCGGGAGATCGTGGGTTCGAGTCCCACTGTCGGCAGCCTTGAAGATGGTTTTCCATGGTTTCCCATTTTCACACCAGGCAAATGCCGGGGCTGTACCATAATTAAGGCCACGGCCGCTTCCTTCCAACTCCTAGACCTTTCCTATCCCATCGTCGCCATAAGACCTATCTGTGTCAGTGCGACGTAAAGCAAATAGCAAAAAAAAAAAAAAAAAAAAAAAAAAAGACCGACGATCAGTAGATCACGGTGATAATTGAACACCTTCGAAGCTTTTGAAATGTTTCTCGTAGTGTGACTTTTTAGCTTGATCTTACACAAACCTCACTCATTAGTATAGAAGTCAGTCGAGCATTGAGAGATTCCAATAAGTGTCAAAGTAAACTTGTCAAGTTTACACCTAATGACTTCCGTACAAAACAATATTAGTGGGCTCGAACCACACTGTCAGCAGTCCTGAAGATGGTTTCCCTTGGTTTCCTTTTTTCAAACAAGGCAAATGCTGGGTCTGTACCTCAATTAATGCCACAGCCCCTTCCTTCCCACTCCTAGCCCACTCCTATCCCATCGTTGCCATAAAGACATATGTCGGTGCGACGTAAAGCAACTTGTAAACAAACTCAGTATATTAACGGACCATTAAAATGTGTCGATGTTCTTCTTGTCCTGATTTCTAGAACTTTTCATTAATGTGTCATAATATAGACAATGAATACTAGTGGGACGTACAGGAAATACCAATATTATTATTATTTTTACTTATCATTTGCTTTACGTCGCACCGACACAGATAGGTCTTATGGCGACGATGGGATAGGAAAGGCCTGGGAATGGGAAGAAAACAGCCGTGGCCTTAATTGAGGTACATCACCAGCATTTGCCTGGTGTAAAAATGAGAAACCACGGAAAACCATCTTCAGGGCTGCCGACAATGGGGTTCGAACCCACTAACTCCCGGACGCAAGCTCACACCTGCGCGCCCCTAACAGCACGGTTACATTATTATTATTATTATTATTATTATTATTATTATTATTATTATTATTATTATTATTATTAACAATGAATACGTCCAAAGATCAGGTCTTGCCGAGGTACATACATTTTTCTGTAAAAGCTGTAAAAACGGACGTTATTTGATCGGTGTTCAGGTATACAAAACCAACCATTAATGGGTTTTCTTCCAGGATTTACTTAGTGAAGGCAATGAATGAGTGCGCAGATTCGGCAGACTGTAGATCATAAAATATCTGACGAAACCTTAACTTGTAATTAATTTTAGTTGACTTGGCGAGATTCGTGAAAATAGTGCTCGCTGATTATGGAATGGAATGACCAATTATGATGTATGGTTGATATGTTTTACAATGGCCTAGCAAGTGGCTGTGCGGTTTTGGTCTAATAGCTATCAGCTTGCATTCGTGAGGTAGTGGATTCGAACTCGACTGTCGGCAGCTCAAAGAATAGTACGTGGTTTCTCATTTTCATGCCAGGAAAATGCTGGGGCTGTAACTTAAATAAGGCCACGGTCAATTTCTTTCCATTTATAGCACTTTCCTGTGCCCGTGCAACGCGAAGAAAATTGTAAAAATTTAAAAATTGTGTTTCACAATGAGTTAAGCAAGGGAACTATCTTGATTCAAAAGAGCCCATGTTTGTCTTAGTGAGTATACCTAACAACACCAAAATATATCCAATTTCCATAGGTTTAACCTTTAAGGATTAAGAGATGGAATAAAATGTACTTGAGAGTAATCAAGAGGAAATGTCCACTGTTTAATCGAAAGTACGGAATTTTTTTACCTATTATCAGCAATATAACTCAACTACTCTGGACGTAATATTTTAAAATACGTGGCAATTTTTGTATGAGAGATAACATTTTAAACAGAGGTGGATTGAAAAAATAAGGTTAGAGTATGGGATAACCAGGAGACTTGGGAAATCATGTGACCCTAATGGTTTGTAACATGAAATATATAGAGAGTAATACTGTGAAAAATTCACTCGGATGAAAGTAAGGAAAATCCAGGGGAAAATGACGCACACAGAAATCACTGTAAATTACTGTGGATTGAAATCCCACTCAACTATGTTAGATGAAACTTGAACGGTATTCTGTGTATACAGAAAGAGTGTGACTGAACTACACTCTACACACTTCTGATAATAATAATGTTATTGGTTATACGTCCCACTAACTACTTTTACGGTTTTCGGAGGCGCCGAGGTGCCGGAATTTAGTCCCGCAGGAGTTCTTTTACGTCCCAGTAAATCTACCGACACGAGGCTGACCTATTTGAGCACCTTCAAATACCACCGCACTGAGCCAGGATCGAACCTGCGAAGGTGGGGTCAGAAGGCCAGCTCCTCAACCGTCTGAGCCACTCAGCCCGGCTACACACTTCTGAATAAGCTAATGTTTTATTTGGATAGAACACATAATATACGTGTGTATACAAAGGAATATTCAATGCCGAAAGTCAAGAAATAAATCTACTACTACCACCACGACACCCACCACCACCACCGTGATCATGAAGAAGCATGTCTTAAAACAATATGTGTGTCTTCCATGATGCTATTCCTGAACCCGAAATTTCCGGTTGAAATGTACCGTCACTTCGCACCACGCAAGGAAAGATAAGTTGTAGGTTTTAAACTGCTTCAGTAGCTATTAAGTGTAATACTGCAGTTTAATTAGATTACTTGCAAAACACTTCTAGAGTTATTCGTTATGACTGCCAGTAGGCCGCTAACCATAGAAGAAGCTTTTGTGCGTCGTCGTCCATCTATGTTTTACTCCTGAGAACACTCAAGAACACTTGATAGCTATTCCTTTACCCACCTTATTATCCCGTACCTCGAAATTAGAAGTAAAATATTCAGAGCTTTTAGGGGCATAGACTCTCCCCTCCCGTCATAAAAACACCGGGTGCAAACTACATTTAGGCGTACATACCGCGGTATTTGCCGGAAGGAACAAAAATTCAACTGCAAAGCGAGCTCTAGCACAATGCTGTATAAGGCAGACTGAAATGAAAATTTGAACATGAAAACTTCCATCTCCCTAACCTGTACAACTGGAGGTCCACAACAATGTGGAGTTATAGCCATTGAACAATGATTATGAACAAATTATCAACTTCTTGAATTAGACTGTTAGCATATCAGGACGTATCGAGTACATATACAGGGTGATCGGAAACAACGTGAAGCGAGTATATGAGAGTTATAGCGTTGGTCATACTAATAAGTAATTTGAAAAATTTACGTCGATATCTCGCGCCGTTGTCATTTCATAAGCTGCTGAAATTAGTTAATCCCATCGCTTCGTTGACGAATTCAAACGGGCTTTACGGGCCGGTGTAGCTAAATCTGCACGTGACTTGGTCGGGGTTGAGAGCCATGCTGAGAAATGATCATCAAGCACTAACGCATGTCACCGTAGCGTGCTTGCTATCAGCACGGAGGTCCTTGTTTAAGTCCCTCCCCTGGAGAAGTTTCTTTCTTCTATTGGCGCTCTCAAGCCAGTCATAAGCCACGTGAATATTTTGCAACACCACCTCGCAAAGCTATTAGTATTACTAACCCTCTAACGCTCATACTTAAGGTTTACATTGTAGTGCATGCTGAAGAGATGGGATTAGTTTTCGATTATCTCATTTGAGCTGCGGTGGTCTAGGTCATTCTCGTTCCATTGGCAGGGATCATGGTAAATTCGTGTTCTCATCCCGATGTGGTGGACCTATTTTCGGTAACTTCTCCACCCACCCAAAGAAGGTGAGTAGCATGTACTTTTTGAACCACAAACGAGCCCTTCTGCCAGTCTTAAATTTCTGTCAGAGCCTGGAATCGAGCCCGTCGCTTCGAGGACAGCAGGTAGTGGCGCTAGCCGTTACACAGCGAAAGTGAACGTCGGTAAGGATGAAAGGTAAATATTCACTTCAGAGGGGTAAATCCAATATCGTCACATTAATATTAGCATCTTCGAATCATAACATTTACGCAGAGTATAATTTAATATAAACTTAATTAAACATTCTGAGAAATTATATAAAATGCCTTTTCATTCTAGATGATTTCATGTCCAAAATCCTATGTTTCTGAAATAAATAGCTTGCCAGTATACGCTTGTTACTGGGCAGCAGCTGTCATCCATAATGGCTGTAACAACTGGACATACTAGATTAGTTCACAGTTTTAATTTGTTAATTTATGTATTTACTTATATTTTGCATCTTTTCTGGGTTTTCGTATTTCTCCTCTCAATTTTTCCGTTTTTCACATATATCTCTCGATTTCTGCTTTGTGTTTTATTATGAATTCCTATATTTATTCTGTTTTGAAAATTATTCGTTATTTTACATCATGTTATTCAACTTATGTGCGGCTAAACTTGTACTATAAGCTAAATAATCCATGTGTTTAACTTGTGTAAAGGGATGCAAGAGTTCATCAACCGAAAGCTCTCTCTAATTTCTGGTTAGCCCTCCCATTGCCAAGCTTTTCCACGCCTTTATTTTAGCAAGCCGGGTATTTTGACTACCCCAATACAATTTTGAGATTTACTGTAATATTTGTTTTTAGATTCTATTAATTTCAATAAATAGCTTTATCTAGTATTGACACTGACATTGGAATTGTCCAGACTTTACAAAGTCCCCTCTGTAGATAATCCTTTCGGCTTCCTTATTTGCAGGTGAAATCTATTATAACCATGTTATTTCAGCACAAAAGTGAACATCTTAATTCAACGCAACGATAATAACTGAAACAATGTATATATTTCAGCTAAATAATGGACGTAGAGTAAAATTCAACAATGTAAACATCGAATTACGAAGATGAAGGAGAGAAACATTTCGTAAAACCTTCATTTTTGACAAAAAACAAAATAATACATTTCATACCAAGTGGGGTAATCTGACAACCCCACCAATATATCCCGTCATTTAATAACTACAGAACAAAAATTTGGTCAATCACGAGTAGGCTATAAATTGAAGGTAAGTCATTTTAGGACAAAGTCATTAAACCACAGGCTCTTCAGATAAAAAATATTACAGGGAAAAATTCAGCTGGGGTAGACAGAATATCGAGGGTTAGGTAAGTGTTTACTATGTACTAGGACTTCTGATATGGATTATAACAAATTAAATTGCTACGGTATCTTCAGCTATGGCAATGCAAAAGTGACTGAAGTTTGAGCAATTCTATTAATACCCTTCCTTTGGCAGCCAGTCCTTGTAATGAATAGTATGAAGGTGTTGCTCATCATGTAAAACGCTGTGTGTACTTCATTGTTCTTGGCAGACTGATATGTAATAGCAAAGTCTGGCACCAGGGAAGGAACGGAAGACTACCGCACACATCATTTCCCGTGTACACTTCTTCAGCGAAGCCTAGACTATCTGTGGCAGTTAATCGTGAGACTGCTTATGATTTAACTGGCTCCGGAAAAAGGACTCAACATACATACACATATTACATTACATTTCACCAAATCGCGAAACATCAATATTGCCAATGAACAAGCCTAGCTCCAGTACAATATGCTATAAGATCACATCATACGGAAATGTCACAAAATGACAGCGAATTTAGCTCCTGTTCGCGCTATACGATGCAGATCCAAATACGGTAACCGCTGCAGACGTCGTGGTGAGATTGAATCTTTGGCACACGTCTTAGGATCTTGCCCATTCCGCGGATACCTACTGAACCCCAGACATCATCACATCCGGTCTTCCTTGGCCGATATGCTACGTGGAAAAGGGTATCTTGTTCATGCAGAGGTCCATGGCCTCGCAGTTGACGGTGGAACAAGAGGGATCGACATGATCGCCTTCAAACCCGGGAGTAAAAATGTTTTATTCTCGATCCGACACTCGGATTTGAAGCACATGCACAACAGCCCGATGAAGTCGATGAAAAAAGAGGATATACTCACCAACCATTCCATATTACCTCAAAAAGTACAACCTTAAGGACATCGAGGTGATAGGTCTCATGCTGGATGCAAGGGACACCATTCATAAACTACTACTAACCCGAAGCTTTGGAGTGCCGAATGAGATCATTGTGAGCTGGGGTATACATACATTTAAAGCTTAGATATCAATCTTGAGGCATCACCTCCACGCTCCACCCACTTAAATTAAAATAATTTACAGCTGCTTCTTTGTGACAAATTATTGTTTTGTCTACATTATCAATATAATTATTAATTTTTTATTCCATAATGTAAATAGATTAGGTACTAAATTTATACTGTATGATATTTTTTGTCGGTTTGGAAATCTCTGTAATTCGAGGAAGAATAAATATTATATGAATACAGTAATGAGCATAATAATTCAAGAGTTCCTCTCCTGGAAGTCACTTTCTGAGGAAGAATATTACTATACAGTAGAAAGCGCTACAACGACGTATTTTATCTACCTTTTAAAACGTGTTGTGAAGATAGTGTAATTGTGTACATACAAATAAATCACGGTACGGTATATTTACTTTTTTAAAATATTATAAGGTTACGTATGATCCATATTAAGCTTACGATGCCATGTGCATTGTCTACGATTAACAGTTCGCTGAGTGCATTCAGAACAATCCCCTTGAGGCTACTAGAGCGAGAGATCCGATAATTCCTTCTCGTGGAATTACGTCATTTCTAATGTATCAGTTCCGTGTGTGAAGATATAGTATTCATGCGTGTGAATCCTTGCCAATACTGTATGTGCTTCCTGATCAAGATATGAATGATGATGATGTTTATTCCTCTTTTAAGGGGACAAACATCTAGGCCATCGGCCCGATAACCAAGATGTCACACTGACGTGAAGGTAGCATATACTATCAGAGGTGTCCGGACATTTGCGGTCGCGGTCACCACAAAATCACGGACACTTCCAGTTACTACGGTATACTTGTGGACACTCACAGAAATTCCCCAGCAGTTACAGGGGATTTGCTGTCAATGCAGCGTGGGGCGGACCTCGTTAGCTTAATCCCGTGATATTCCTGGTAACCTGCCCGTGTTCTCTCGCTTCAAGAACATTTTCATCCCCCACGCATTATTTAGAGACTGATATCTTCAGACATAATTGTGCTCATTGCAATGGTTATGTATATAGAAAGTATAGGGGAAGTCAACATGGAATCGTCACCTAGGTGTGTCTGAAGGAGGACAAGTCATGTCATGTTTTGGAAACATACAATTCTACAATTTATAATCAAAGTATAAAACGTTGAAGTTGGATTAGAGCAGATGGCGGGTTTATGAGCAACAACGTCTTAAAATTGACGCATGGTTGAAACACATTACAAAAGTGGTACTTTTTCAATTCCGCCAAGGATAAATGTTAATATAATTACAAATTCAAAACCTAACGCAAAATGAAATGAGAAAAATATGTCTTTGGATTTTATGTAGGCTGACTGGTTATTATGAACAACCTCCAAACTCGAGTATTTATGGTAATTTGGTTGACAGTAAATTGAATGTCTTAAAATGCCGATTCCCATTACCTTTAATAAAGAATGTTAATCACCGGGCGAGTTGGCCGTGCGCGTAGAGGCGCGCGGCTGTGAACTTGCATCCGGGAGATAGTAGGTTCGAATCCCACTATCGGCAGCCCTGAAAATGGTTTTCCGTGGTTTCCCATTTTCACACCAGGCAAATGCTGGGGCTGTTCCTTAATTAAGGCCACGGCCGCTTCCTTCCAACTCCTAGGCCTTTCCTATCCCATCGTCGCCGTAAGACCTATCTGTGTCGGTGCGACGTAAAGCCCCTAGAAAAAAAAGAATGTTAATCTAGAATGAGAGAGCAGGAGCACAAGCAGGTTAGCGGGATATACCGAGATTAGGCTAATCAGGCCAATCCCCTGCTGCAGTGACAGCAAATCTCTTGTGACTGCTTGGAAATTTCTGCGGGAGGGCACAAGTATATTTCTGTTACCGCAAATATCTGGTAACCCTATAAGTTGCAGTTTTTGATTTCTGACTTCTTTTTATAATTCGTTTTACGTCGTACCGTCACAGACACAGATAGGTCTTTTGGCGACGATAGGATAGGAAAGGGCTAGGAGTGGGGAAGAAGCGACCGCGGAACAATCTGGAGTGACAGTGGGATACCATGCAGAAACATCTTTAGGGCTGCCCACTACATAGGGCCTACAGAAAAACCGTAGCGCTCGTTCGGTTTGCTGATTTCTACTGACACCCAGTCGAAATCTAAACAATCACAATGATATTTGACAATTCGTAAATCAATTACCCGCCTGCTACTATTTGTTGATAGATGCAGTGTATTTTGGACCAGTCTCTTGGTATAGGCCGGAATAAACCACACAGGTCTCAGTCTTATTATGGCTGCGACTCGATAGATGTTGCTGAAGTACGGGTAGTGGTAAGTAACGATAATGACTTTCGGAGGACGAGAAGTGCGTCTGGATGTTAAGAAGGTGCTACGTATAGAACTAGTCGTGCTGCAACAGCACCTACTGGATCAGTGAGGAAAACAATGGCAAACTACTTCACTTCTCAACATGCCTTGTACGCCTCATTAAGACAACTCCACTGGTTTATGTGGTTTGCCTGACCTGTAATCGTATAACCTTTGCTTGTTCTATTTCTGGTGCCACTCAACCTCCTTAGCGGAAAACATAACACATGGAAATCAACTATAAAGTGAGAGTAAAATGAACCCGTGGAATGGTCATTAATAAATGATCGATACAAAATTAGAAGATCAAGTAATATGATGACGGATAGCACGCTATTTTTTTTTTGCTAGTTGCTTTACGTCGCACCGACACAGATAGGTCTTATGGCGACTATGGGACAGGGAAGGGCTAGGAGTGGGAAGGAAGTGGCCGTGGCCTTCGTTAAGGTACATACCCAGCATTTGCCTGATGTGAAAATGGGAATCGACGGAAAACCATGTTCAGGGCTGCCGACAGTGGGGTTTGAACCTATTACCTGGCGAATGCAAGCTCAGGGCTGCGCGCCCCTAACCGCACGCCCAACTCGCTGGGTGTTTCGGAATATGTATGGATGAATTTGAATAAAAGTAAGCTATTTCAGCATATTCCTGGCGAGAGTGTGGAATGAACCTGTAAAGAACCACACTCAGGACAGTGAAAATAATCCTTAAGTTTCATGCTCTAGAACGTCGATCTGTGTTAGTCCTATCAGAGATCGATGTTAACTGCTCGGCTATGAATTTAAGCGTTACGTTTTACAGGGAGGAAACTAATACAAAAATAAGATTTAATGAATTTCATCTAGAACCTTGTCTCGCTACTTGGTTGAATGGTCGGGTAATGGCCTTCGTTTCAGAGGGCCCCGGGTTCGATTTCAGGCCTTGTTTTGTATTTTTATCTTACTTGTGCTTGTTATCCTAATGTTTTTCACCTTAGTTTTTTCTTTACACAGCTGAAGATGACCACTAAGTGGTCGAAACATGTTCTGTAAGTGTTAATATATATTCAATTTTGCCTGAGGCAAAACATAAAGTACCGATTAGGTGGTTCTTTATATTAAGCTCTTGATTAATTCCCTTGGCTCAGGGACTGGGTACTTGTGCTCTCCCCACCATCCAAACAACTCAAACATCACACAAAATAATCATCTCTACTACAATAGCACTCATGTTTCGCATGCACGGTATGAAGAACTTCGCCCACCCTCGTCGGAGGGTCTGCCTTACAAGCTGCACCAGGCTAGCAATGGCCACCTGTAATAATAATAATAATAATAATAATAATAATAATAATAATAATAATAATAATAATAATAATAATAATAATAATAATAATAATAATAACATCGTGGTAAAACCTTAGGGGGTGGAGGTCTGTAACGGAGGTTCACCATCTCCCTCCAGTTAAACTGTGCGCCTTAAATAAGGCCATCTATGTAACTGAACTTGAAATATTGTTGTGCTAGATACGTGGGTTTGCAACTGTTAGATGTCTCTACCATCCGCCTAAGTGCCCCCTCTGGCGGGATAAAGGACAATTAATTCTTAAAGGAAAGTCGAATTTTCAAAGTTTTATAATCTTAGTTTTCGATGATGGTTTTGTTCATGTATCAAAGTTGTCAAAAATCCTACTGTTTCATTCTTCTACACTGTAGTTACCAACCTATCAGAAATTTTGGCAATGTTTCCTCTAGCCAATTAAAGTTGGGTGTGTGTACAGGTATCCAGCCTAATTGGAAAGAGTTCTGGAAACTTCCCCTCGAAATGCTCCAAAAACTGGGCGCGTTAGGGCTGTATCGTCATAATCTTTGCTCCAGTTTAGTGAGTGCGACGTGTTCTTCGGGGGAAGCGGCCGCAGGACGTCGTTCGGAAGGCCTAGCAACTGAAGGTAATGGCAGAATTTTCTTAACATATGATAGCTCTGGACGATAGCTTGAGGAGAAGTTTTCAAACTTCTTTTACTTATGTAAAGTTCTAATTTCATGGTTTAAATGTAGATTTCCGGAAAATCTGAGAACTCTGTCCATATCCCAACTGGGAAACATGTAAATTAAGGGAACGAAGAGTGATTACCCTCTGTTGATTCCCATTGAACTTGATGTGGGGTGACTAAAGTTTCTAATCATCTAAAATTCTTAACACTCCGTTTTCTCATTTAGTCTTCGAGGCGTAGAATAGGCTTAGCCTCTGTATCGTTGGGCCATAAGCCCACTTAGGTTTTAAATATTCTAGAAGGAGTGCAAGTGTCTCGTTTCCTAATATTTTCTTCATGACCAATCATGTTAAACCTTTTATTTTTACATTAAGGCCATTCAGAATGGGCACTCATTGTCCCTGCTAATTTTGTAATTGTTTATCGATCAGTGTGTAACAAACTGTCGAGTAATAAATAAGCCCACATCAGGGCAAAGATGTGTAAATACTTTAGTTAAGAACAACCTACAGTTTGTCAGTGCACTATTACAAACTCATGCTTCTGAGAGGCTGGACTGTATTAATTTTGGAGCTCAGACTCCTAGGCTATGTAAGTTAGTGGAGCAACCATACTCTTATAAAATAGTGTACCTGTTTCAAAGCTATAATGCTCATTCCTTGTATGTTTTGGTACCTGATATTCGGACTTATATTTCACTGTTGTTGTGGAATCTGACGAGCATCATTTAGATTTTCTTGATTATTACTTGTTCCAAATTTTCTATCCCTCAAATTTAAAAAAGGGAGAGAAAGAAATACAATTTCAAAATTTAGCGCAATAACTCTGGTCAATTCCTTGTCCGCCCATTCACCCCAGTACCTACTTACACCTCTATGATCCACGATATTTCAGTAATAATAATAATAACGATAATAATAAGTACTGACCAAAACATTTGTCGTATATAGCTATTGTTTAGGTTAAATCCCTCTGACCGATTTCTGATGGAGGCACCCAAATGCTTTTTATTTGCAGACGTAATAGAAGACTGAGACGAGCTTATAAGTTGACATTTCGCTGAGACTATCAATACAATTTGGATATGATCATTCAAACTGTGTATTCCTAAAGCGTTCCGAATAACATCTGACCATATCCGTCTGTACGAATGGGCAGAACTCTGTATAGAAGTACAAAATATGTATGCTGTTGGTGAAACAATAGTTTGGCGGTGATTTGTAAATGTCAAATTCTGTAATTTCAACCTAGACAATCTACGTCAGATTCGAAGAGCTTCATAATTGCTTCATAAGTTGAAGGGTTTAAAACTTACCAATCCGAGGCTGGAAAGACTTACGGAGATTTAAGAAAGTTATATTAATGGACTTTACAGAAACGTGGATACATTTCTTGTTATGAAGATGCCTTTTACAACGAGTCGGATGGAAAATCGACGGTTCAGTGATAACGCAATGAACGTAATATTTCTTCGAAGAGAGGAACATTTTATAATCTACGAAAATGTAGTGTGGAAATTAAATTTGGGGAAGTGTAGTCTAACAATTGAAAACTATGCTGGTATTATATCCTATGTAGGAATAAACAAACGTTCTTCTAGTTGTTAATAATTGACATCGGAATAAATTCGAAAGATTTTCGACGGCGTTGGGAAACAAGAGAGAGCCAGAACTGGGTAAGTAGTGATCGTGCCCTTAAATTAGGCAAACGCCCAGCAGCTGCCTGCTTTCAGAAAGGGAAACCATGCAAACCCATCTTTACAGCTGCCGACGATATGGATCGAATCCACAAACTCCTGAAATGAAGCTCATAGCCAAACAATCAGCATCGTTCAACCAATTTTGTTCGGTGACTAAATCTTGTACGGACGTGTAGAACAAGTATTTACCGAGTACTAATGTATAGTATTGGTTTAAGAAATTCGTAGCTTATTATTTCAACTTAGAAGATACAGGTCGCACGACGCTACATTAAACTTGACGATTGAAAGTTTGGTAGAGACTCTGAAGATTCTGTGTGAATTTAAAGGCATCCTCTATACTCACTCTATCAGAGGAAGAGTTAGAATGAATACTGCTGTCATAGAGAGAATTTACACCGAAGCCTTCACCAGAAGTTGACAGGATTAGTGAATAAAGAAGGGTCTTGTTCTGCACCAATTTGAAGCACCACTTATTAATTTGAATTTCTGGAGTCGGGCTAAGTAGCTCAAACGGTTGAGGCACTGGCCTTTCAGATCCCAGCTTGGTAGTTTCGATCCTGGCTCAGTCCGGTGGTATTTGAAGGTGCTGTAATACGTCAACCTCGTGTCGGTAGATATACTGGCACGTAAAAGAACTCCCGAGGGGCACATTTCCGGCACCTTCGCGTCTCCGAAGAACGTAAAAATGTAGCTAGTGGGACGTAAAGCCAGTAACATTATTATTATTATTATTATTATTATTATTATTATTATTACCGAGCTCGGTAGCTGCAGTCGCTTATCTGCGGCCAGTATTCAGTGTTCGGAAGATAGTGGGTTCGAACCCCACTGAGGGCAGAACTGAAAATGTTTTTCCGTTGTTTCCCATTTTTTGACCAGGCTGTACCTTAATTAAAGCCAGGGCCGCTTCCTTTCCACTCCTATCCCTTTCCTATCCCATCGGCGCCATAAAACCTATCTGTGTGGACGCGACGTAAAGCAACTTGTAAAACCATACATTATTATGTATGTCTGGATAACATACTTAACATTACAGTACATAAGTTGACTGCAATGACAAACCACATGCAGCACATGGATTGCCTTGTACTTGTTTCGATTTCTAGAAAAATATTTGTACGAAAAGTAATATAAGGTATTCCATCAGTGTCGATAATAAAGAAATAATTTCAATGTCACTAATGCAGTGCAATTCTAGGCACAAAGCACATGTGATTTTGAATTCCCATAAATGTAGACTAAATCCAAGTAAGAATATACCGATTACTTTGGTAAATGAGTTTCTTTCATAACCTTATACAAATTTACTACTTCAGAAATGACTAAGATTGTTCCAGGCAAACCAACAGTAGCCTGTAGCATTTGTTATTTGGATCAAACTTACTGTACGTGAACACTTGCACGTCTGAAGCCTGTATTGAAAAAATGTTCTCGCAGAATATTTCTCTGGAACACATCAAAAGATTTCCATTCATGAAGATGCAAGACAGCCACTCCACTCCAACCCACACTCTAAGCTCCTTCACGCGACACAACAACATTTCTGTAGGGGAGTTTTATCAGCCATTACCTCCTTGAATATTCTATAGTATCATATGTGTTTCATTTCAGCTACTGCTGTGATGCGAGAGTTGTGAATTTTATGATATTTTATTCACATACTGCCGTCTCTATTGTCAACAAACTCGTTTTATGAATTGCCCCATACAAAATAATATAAAGGGAATGATACAAAATCGTAACTTAAATATAGACTATTAACGTTGCAGTTCTGAATATAATTAGATTAGAGGAACTTCCAATTTTAGACATTACTGTTTACAGTATAGGAAAGCACATTCGTGAGGTAAACTACAATGAAGGTAATAATAATAATAATAATAATAATAATAATAATAATAATAATAATAATAATAATAATAATAATAATAATACCGACCCGCATCTGTGGTGTAGTGGTTAGTATTATTAGCTGCCACCCCCGGAGGCTCGTATTCGATTCCTGGCTCTGCCATTAAATTTGAAAGCATAACTGCTCTTCAGCTTCTATCGGTTTCAAGAGACGCCAGAATCCTGAGACACGAGACTCTCACATTACTTTTGGAAGTAAAATTACTTCATGAGGATTAGATCCTGCATCTTTAAGTACGGTGGGCGTGTGCTAACGCAAATCTGCTGCTAAGTAATTGGAGCTATAAGGAACACATTACTTGAAGGAAATAGTTTTCTTGTAATTTTTATTTCTTCATGGTTTCAGAGGATACATACTATCTTATAGTTTTTGTGCGGTGTAGGGGAGTTATATCAGCCATTACTTTAGCTCTGAATATTGTTTTCCACAGTTTCCCATTTTTACATGAGGAAAATGTTAGGGCTATACTTTAATTGAGGCCACGGCCACTTCTTTCCTTTCTCTGACCCATCATCGTCGAAAACCTATCTGTGTTAGTGCGGCGTTAAACCACTTCCTTGCATTCGGCAGATGATGGATTCGAATCCCACTGCCGGCAACACTGTAGATGGTTTTCTGTGGTTTCCCATTTTCATGCCTGAACTGTACTGAACCCTATGATATGCTTCAATTTATTTTTAATAAAACTATGGCATAATTTTACTTAGCGTGCCGTATACACGTGGGGAGTGAAAGAAGGAACCCTGCATGGCCGTGTCATAGGCCATGCGAACCCCGTATTGCTCCGGAAGGAACGAATTCCCGACTTGGAATTGAGCCGCAAGCCGTGATTTCATTCATGTAGATCCCTACACTACCACCAAACCCACGCGCAGCAAACTGGAGGGAGTGAGATCTAAACGAGGGGATCTACGGAACAATTGTCAACACTTCTCCTTCCCAGGGCTGGAATCATCTGAATGTAAATCAATAAATCTGCCACTATGTTAAATTCCACAGATCTGACACCACACATAATTAAGAACAGAATTATCGAGTGCCAGGAGTCGACAATATTATTTACTTGTCCAGAATTGAGAGAGGTGCGTATTTACAGCAGCGGACGTTGACATCTGGAGGGCTGTTACAAAGAGATATGGTTTGTCAGAAGGGGGTTTAACCTCGAGGCCAGCGTCCTCTTAATGCTATAAAGGCTGCAAGAGGGAAAGCGCTCTCAGTTTATCCTCATTCGCAGACTCACTTGTACCTCGGTCAGTCGTGCACTCAGTGTCTCATTGTATTATTAACCTACTGTTTTGAAACGTCAGGTGCGACGTGGCGTAATTCGCGAGCTTAATAGACATATCTATTTGCGAAACTATTGTCAGACCAATGTACAATTACCGTGAGTTAGCCCGCAAGAGCTGGTGACGATATTAAGTGTTATAACGCGTACGCGGATCGTGGTAATAACGTGTGCGAGCGGTGCAAAATATAACCGCTATCAAGGACTGATTACAACCGGGAAGGTTCCCGTAATTAGTGCCGCAGACACGGGACTCATCTCTGAGCGGTGGCTATAGTCAATAGTAGCCTAACACTTAGGTTGTAGTCGTGTGTACGATCACGCTAAGCGGTGAAGTCGATGTTCTGAAGTAAGTCCACAATTCCAGACACGATCAGGATCAAGCAGACGACAACCATGATGTATCTAGGAGTCGAGCAAAGGACCTCCATCCCTGTGCTTTGTGCCGTCATCATGGGCTAAACACACATGACATAGCGGCCATGTGATTCGTCGCTGATGGAGAGATGGCTGCTAAGTTAAGTCTTTTTTTGTATAAGCATGTGAAGTATTATTTAATGCACTAGTTTAGGCCACACTTAAATAAGTTAATTAATTGTTAAACGTAAACCAGTGCAGGTTTTGCTTTGCTCAGTTTATGTAAAATTAAATACGTTCAGAGCTGTATGCATGAGTAAGGCCCCGAGCTAAGTGTTGTACGTAAATTAGATGGGAACAAGGGACAGATTAGGTTAGATATGGGTGTGTGCATTAGTTATTAGTAGTTTATTCCTGTATGAGTTGATCTTGATAGAGATGTTGGGCAGATTATTCATAATGCCTAATGGTCTGTACGTTTTCAGCGTCGCGATGTTAAACGGATTAGACTAGACACAGCATAAGGACAGGATGTTTCTATGCATGACGCATACATTTTCAGCTGCAAGGAGATGTAATGGGAGAGCTTTCAACGTCGAAAATAGAACAGGGTCTTCAAATGTGGTGGCAGGCAAGTTCATGAATGAAGTGGTCATCGAAACAAGGGTCCTTTATATGTGAGGCTAGAACTGCCGTGAGATGTTTACGGGGCTGAAATGATAAGAGAAAGGCAATGAAAGCCATGGTGCTTTATTTGGAGCCATGATATATATGTATTGATAACTCAGCCTGTTTTTATGCAAGAAAATGTTTGGGCTGTGAGCTATATTTGTCAGTGAGAACTTTGTGGTATTATGAGCTCCAGCAAGGTCGGCCAAGCTCCGAAGAGATAATTGCTTCGTAGGTAGGGAGAAGCCCGCCGAGTCAGCTGTAGGCTGAGGGCTGAGCAAGATGAGAGTGAAAGTATTTACAAGGAATACCGGTATTTCCATGATATGCCAACCAAAACCCCCAATTATTTAAATGTTTGTTGCTAACAAGTTGATCTCCCTTGTCGTGACGAGTCATGCTGAAACGTTGTGTCTATGTGAGACATGCAATCTTCGGAGCCTGAATGTCCGGGGATCGAATCCCGGTGCCTCTATCAACTTCAGTGCATATGCTGTGTGTTTTATTTTGCAGCTGTGATTTTTACATGCTTATCTTGTGTTGTTTAATGTTCTGTCCGGTATACTTTTTTCTGTGTTTTGATGTTGTCCTTTGTTGGTTAACGGGGAGACCTTGGCCCGACGGCTAAATTTGAGGAAGCAAGTTTCTGTCCTTATACTTTGCTCATGGGTACGGACCCACATGATTAGAATATGTGTTGTTTTGGATCGGTAATTCAGACGCAGTCCTGAACAAGTCTTTTATATATTTGTGTTCGGGTGATCGGAATGTACATATGTAAATTAGGCTAATTACTAGTGTATCAGATATTACTTTCGCATCTTATGAACAGTTTTAGATCAGAATTCGGGCAAAGAACTGGGGACTTAACGAGGCAGAATAACGTAACCCATACATATTCCATGTAACATGACATCTTATTTTCACGGGTACGCTACCCATTTTTATAACTTGTAAACTTTTGTTAAATAGATCCATTCGTGTAAATTTGCGTGTCACTTTATTTGACCAGTTTAATGGTCAGTTATTCGTTTTACTTGTTTTTAATTTATTGTTTAGTATGATTTTAATTCATGTTTTTAGTTAAATAAATGTATTATGTCCGATAACCTGCGTTCACATTCACTAGTTTTATATGCACGTATTTCCTGTCCATATAATTTAGTATATTTTAGTAAGTAGAGATTTTATTGCCGACATCCGGACGTACCACGCGCTTCTCCTCTAAGCTAGGCCAAATTTAAGACATGATAAGGTACAGTACGTTAATTAAGACCACGGTTGCTACCTTCCCAATCCTAACCCTTTCTCGTCCTTTCGTCGCTGAAAACCTTCGATGTGATAGTGTGACTCTAAAACAGAAGCAAAAATCAAAAAGCAACAACATAAAAAATAGACAAAATGAAATTTAAAATGAAGGGAAAGGGATGAAATATATTGTGACCAATTTAATAGTATTCTCTTGCGTACATATTACTACTCCTTTCATCAACCATTATTAATAATTATTATTACAGTACCTAACAAAATTTAAGACCATCAGCGAAAATCAGTTACTGAACTGCTTGTCCTACATTTATTGTAGGAATAGATCTGCAAAATATTTTGCGGCTCTTTCGTGTTGATATACACATTACAAAAAAGAACCGTAGAAATATCGAACGAAGTTAAGAGTTCTGATTTTTCAAAATATTTTGAGAACTTTTAAAAATAAGCAACTCTTGGGTGTCAAGACCGTCCTGTTTACTAAACTACAGAAGGTATGTGGCAACTTTATTTATTACTAAATAATTATGCAATCGACTGTATATTCTTTTCCTACCGCTTTTTTCCCACACCTGTGGGGTCGCGGGTGTTTACTCCGTCGCACATGTGGATTTTGCCCTGTTTTACAGCCGGATGTCTTTCCTGACGCCAACCAAATATGGAGCGATGCAATCACTATTGCGTGTTTCTGTGGTAGTTGGTATTGTGGTATGTTGTCTTAATATGAAGAGAAGAGTGTTGGGACGGACACATACACCCAGTCCCCGAGAAAGAGGTATTAATCAGAAGTGATTAATATCCACAACCCGGTCGGGAATCGAACCCGGTACACTCTTAACAGAAGGCCAGTACGCTGACCATTCAGCCAGCGAGTAGGACATGCAATATACTGTATATTAGCACAAAATCCGAAGGATGAATGTATCATAAGGTCGTTTATTTCTGAGAATGTCCTTTTCGAATTTTTGCATTTAAATAACAGAAACTACTGGCCGAGTTGGCCGTGTGGTAAGGAGCGCGCAGCTGTGAGCTCGCATCCGGGAGATCGTGGGTTCGAACCCCCTTGTCGGCAGCCCTGAAGATGGTTTTCCGTGGTTTCCCATTTTCACACCAGGCAAATGTTGGGGCTGTACCATAATTAAGGCCACGGCAGCTTCCTTCCCATTCCTAGGTCTTTCCTGTCCCATCGTCGCCATAAGACCTAACTGTGTCGGTGCTACGTAAAGCAACTAGCAAAAAAATAATAAAAAATAACACCTTATTTAGAAATGCTTGAGAAAGCCTTGAAATGAGCTACCGTCAACGAACTTGGACGCCTCAGCTCAAGTGATCTTGGGAATTGATACATGTTGCAGATCGAGAATTATCGCTGAGTGGCGTCTTACATTTGACGTTTCAGTCACTGTCCGAACTGGGGAATGAGTCGTGAAAAATGCAGAAAAACGATGTGATACTTCCATAATTCTAAGTTTTCGGAAATATATCCTCTGTTTGATAGAGAAAAGTAATTATCCGTAACACCTGCTGTAGTTTAGTGAAAAGGGTGGGCTTTACACATTTATATGTTCGCAGAATGTTTCAAAAATTATAACTCAAACTTCATTCGATATTTCAACGGTTCTTTTTCATAAATTGTATATCAATACGAATAAGCCAAACGATATTTGCAGATAAATTCTTACGATAAATAAAGGACCAGAAGTTCATTAACTGATTTTCGCTTGTTATATAATATAATATAATATAATATAATATAATATAATATAATATAATATAATATAATATAATATAATATAATATAATATAATAGCGCTTATAGCTTAAGCAGAGCTCCTACCAGACATTAATGAACAGTATTTAAGTCAGAGGAAGGCCCCGTGGTGTAAGGGTAGCGTGTCTGCCTCTTACCCGGAGGCCCCGGTTCGATTCCCGGCCAGGTCAGGGATTTTTACCTGGATCTGAGGGCTGGTTGGAGGTCCACTCAGCCTACATTTCAGGGGCTATCTCACGGTGAGATAGCGGCCCCGGTCTGGAAAGCCAAGAACAACAGCCGAGATGATTCGTCGTGCTGACCACACGACACCTCGTAATCTGCAGGCCTTCGGGCTGAGCAGCGGTCGTTTGGTAGGCCAAGGACCTTCAGGGCTGTAGTGCCACGGGGTTAAGTTTTTAAATGCTATTTGTTCGGGACGTCGACCCATGTGGATCTTTAGCCCCTATGGGGTTAGGTTATTTTATATAAGTCAGAGAATGTCACGTTCATATACAGAAACATCCACGCCGCACCCGAAATTCTTCGTCGTCGCTATAAGATTAGAGAAGACGTGTTTTCACCAACAGTGACTCACTTCCGTACACTCATCGTCCTGTGTGTTCCAATCTCTCTATCTTCCCCTACTTCTCTTGGAGCAATCAGCGTGTTCTCGGGTTTCGTTAAGAGCTACCGCTTCCGGAACTGGTCTAGTGGGCGGCTGTGATGTGCTTCTCTCCAAGAGCAGGTAACCCAGCCATCGAGCTCCTCTGCCAATAAAACAAAATCAAGGAGTACGAAATTGAAAGCCTTATTCTCCTCAATGCCAAATGTGGTCCTTCCCTGTGGTGTAGTGGCTAGTGTCTTTACCTACCATCCCCGGAGTCTTCGGTTCGATTCCCGGCTCAGTCACGAAATTTGAAAAGTGGTGCGAGGGCAGGAACGGGGTACACTCAGCTTCGGGAGATCAACTGAGTAGAAGTGGGGAGGGGGGGCTTGATTACAACCTCGCCCATCCTGGAAGTGGTTTCCCGTGGTTTCCCCATTTCCCCTCCAGGCAAATGCTGGTATACTTCCTAACTTGTGGCCACGGCCGCTTCCTGCTCTCTTCCTCGTCTATCCTTTCTGTTATTCCCATCCCCATAGCAGGTGAGGGCACCTGGGTGAGGTACTGGACCTCCTCCCAGGTTGTATCGCCTAGACCCAAAATCTCACGCTCCAGGACACTGTCCTTGAGGCGACAGAGGTGAGATCACTTGCTATGTCAGACTGAAAAACCAACGCTGAAGGGTCAATGAAATAAGGAAGAAAGAAAGAAAGAAAGAAAGAAAGAAAGAAAGAAAGAAGAATACTAAATGCTGAATGCTAAATGTAATATGTAATGCTTACGATGTTAGGAAGGGTACCATATTAATCAAGATAGTGACTTAAAATATATCATTGTTGTTCTTATTGTTCATCCATTGAATTTCGGTTACATTTTATCCCGGTTGTATTCCCCCGATCCAAAGTCTCACGCTCCAGGACACTGCCCTTAAGGCGGCAGAGGTGGGATCGGGATCCCTCGCCGAGTCCGAGGGAAAAACCCACCCTGGAGGGTAAACACGGCTTAAAGAAGAAAAGAAGAAAGAAGGAAAGAAAGAAAGAAAGAAAGAAAGAAAGAAAGAAGAATGCCAGAAGATGATAGGAAGGTTACCATATTCATTAAGATAAGCAAAGCAAAGTCGCCTCCGAACAGGCCATGAAGGCCCTTGGAGGAGTGGAGGGAAAAGGCTTCCACCATTGTTAACCTCGGCACGTGATGGGGTAGAGTGGTTAGCTATACGCCCGGCCGCCTTTGCCCCCAGGAATTAACCTGGTACTCATTTTTGGTGTAGGCTGAGTGAACCTCAGGGCCATATGTACCTCCGGAAGTGGAAATCTCGTTTCTTAAATTTTACGACTTCCTGACGGGGGTTCGAACCCACGTTCTTCCGGGTGAACCGAGCACGCCTTTACCGCCTCGGCCAAGCAGCCCCTTATTAATTAAGGTAGTGAACTAAAATATATCCTTCATGTTCTTGTTCATCCACTGAAGTGCTGTTACCTTTAACGGAGCTTGAATGAGGCAGCCATGTGTTGACAGATTTAGGGGCACATAAATGGACTCCCTCCGGAACGAATTCCCCGAGCTCCGAGCTCCCAGTCTCTGCTGAGCACTTGCCATTCGTTGGATAATAAATGTCTCACTTTGCATTAGATTTATTAGTCACTCACTATTGTTAGTGGTTAGTGGTTAGTAGTAATTGTTCTAGTTCGTGCTTTATTCAGAAACATCGAATGTCATATAATTATTGTGTACAACGCATGTAAATCTGGTGTTTTCAATTTCTGACTGATATTAGCCGGAGCTAGGATGTTCTCAGAATTAGAACAGATTTAATCTTAATCAGAATCAATCAGTCACTACTGATCTCTATTTAGGCCAGTCACACGGGTAGCAGATTACCTGTCTGTTTTTTTTTTTTTTTGCTAGTTGCTTTACGTCGCGCCGACACAGATAGGTCTTATGGCGACGATGGGACAGGAAAGGCCTAGGAATGGGAAGGAAGCGGCCGTGGCCTTAATTAAGGTACAGCCCCAGCATTTGCCTGGTGTGAAAATGGGAAACCACGGAAAACCATCTTCAGGACTGCCGACAGTGGGGTTCGAACCTACTGTCTCCCGAATACTGGATACTGGCCGCATTTAAGCGACTGCAGCTATCGAGCTCGGTTTACCTGTCTGTTGTTTTCCTAGCCCTTTCTTAAATGATTGCAATGAAATTGGAAATTTATTGACAATCTCTCTTGGAAAGTTATTCCAGTCCCTAACACCCCTTCCTATAAACGAATATTAGCCACAATTTGTTCTCTTGAATTCCTACTTCATCTCCATATTTTGATCTTTCCTACTTTTAAAACACCACTCAAACTTATTCATCTGCTAAAATCACTCCAGGCCATCTCTTCACTGACAGCTCGGAACATACCACTTAGTCGAGCAGCTCGTCTCCTTTCCTTTAAGTCTTGCCATCCCAAACTTAGCAACACGTTTGTAACGTTACTCTTGATTCGGAAATCACCCAGAACAAATCGAGCTTCTTTTCTTTGAATACTTTTCATTTCTTGAATCAAGTAATCCTGGTGAGGATCCCACACTGGTACCATACTCTAGTTGGGGTCTTACCAGAGACTTACATACCCTCTCCTTTATATCCTTACTACAACCCCTAAATACCCTCATAACCATGTGCAGAGATCTGTACTCTTTATTTACAATCCCGTTTATGTAATTATCCCGATGAAGTTCTTTCCTTGTATTAACACGTAGGTATTCACAATTATATCAATAAAGAACTTTCACCCCAACAACGCAGTAATAAAAACTGAGAGGACTTTCCCTATTTGTGAAATTCACAACCTGACTCTTAACCCCGTTTATCATCATACTATTGCCTATGGACCATCTCACGACATTATCGAGGTCATTTCGCAGTTGCTCACAAACTTTTATCTTTTTTATTACTCTGTACAGAATAACATCATCTGCATAAAAACTAATCTCTGATTACACTTCTTTACACATATCAATGATATATATAAGAAAACATAAAGGTCCAATAATGCTGCCTTGAGGAATTCCCCTTTTAATTATTGCATGGTCAGATAAAGCTGCGCCTACTCCAATTATCTGAGTTTTATTTTCTAGAAATATAGCCACCCATTCAGTCACCCTTTTGTCTAGTCGAATCGCATTAATTTTTGCCAGTGGTCTCCCATGATTTACCCTACCAATGCCTTAGGTAGGTCAATGGCGATGCAGTCCATAATCCTACAAGTTGAGATTCAGTGGATTAACCTTTCCGAAACCCGAACTGCCTTCTATTGAACCAGTTATTAATTTCGCAAACATGTCTAATATAATTAAAAGAATGCTTTCCCAAAGCTTATATGAAACGCATATCAAACTGACTGGCCTGTAATTTTCAGCCTTATGTCTATCACCTTTTCCTTTATACTATAGCAGAATCCTTGCGGGGAACAGTTGTGTGCGATATGCTTAGTATTATTTTAATTGGTATCTGCTGTTGTTTATATTAGAGTACTGGGAACATTACAGACTTCAAGTATGTGCATATACGGTATATATACAAGAGCAAAGAAATCAAATCTACTTCCATACAGGCCATGTAAGCTCTTCGAGAAGTGGAAAGTAAAGGCTTCCGCTATCCGCATCCATGGTACTAATTTGGATAGAGTGGTTAGCTCTACCACCGGCTGCCCTTGCTCCGGGAATTAACTTGGTATTCAATTGGTGAAGGCTAAAGGAACTTCAGCGCAACGTGCCGCTTTAGAAGAGGAAAATTTGTTCTTCCCCCGATTTTCTGACGGAGAATCGAACCCACGTCATTCCGGGTGAAACTAACAAGGCTTTACCACCTCGGCTAGGCAGCACCTACAGTTTATATACATGGTGTTGTAAAACTATATGTAGAAGTTTATACAGGAGCTAGAGAACACGAAGACACACTTATTTTGGATAGAAATATACACTGACTGACAGAGCAAATGCAACACCAAGGAGGAGTGGTTCGAAAGGGATGAAAATTGGGGAAAAAACAGAGACGGCACGGACGAATAATTGATGTTTATTTCAAACCGATATGCAGGTTACACAATGCGCACGACATCGACTCAGTAGGATGTAGGACCACCGCGAGCGGCGATGCACGCAGAAACACGTCGAGGTACAGAGTCAATAAGAGTGCGGATGGTGTCCTGAGGGATGGTTCTCCATTCTCTGTCAACCATTTGCCACAGTTGGTCGTCCGTACGAGGCTGGGGCAGAGTTTGCAAACGGCGTCCAATGAGATCCGGAGAGTACGCTGGCCACGGAAGCATCTGTACACCTCGTAGAGCCTGTTGGGAGATGCGAGCAGTGTGTGGGCGGGCATTATCCTGCTGAAACAGAGCATTGGGCAGCCCTTGAAGGTACGGGAGTGCCACCGGCCGCAGCACATGCTGCACGTAGCGGTGGGCATTTAACGTGCCTTGAATACGCACTAGAGGTGACGTGGAATCATACGCAATAGCGCCCCAAACCATGATGCCGCGTTGTCTAGCGGTAGGGCGCTCCACAGTTACTGCCGGATTTGACCTTTCTCCACGCCGACGCCACACTCGTCTGCGGTGACTATCACTGACAGAATAGAAGCGTGACTCATCGGAGAACACGACGTTCCGCCATTCCCTCATCCAAGTCGCTCTAGCCCGGCACCATGCCAGGCGTGCACGTCTATGCTGTGGAGTCAATGGTAGTCTTCTGAGCGGACGCCGGGAGTGCAGGTCTCCTTCAACCAATCGACGGGAAATTGTTCTGGTCGATATTGGAACAGCCAGGGTGTCTTGCACATGCTGAAGAATGGCGGTTGACGTGGCGTGCGGGGCTGCTACCGCTTGGCGGCGGATGCGCCAATCCTCGCGTGCTGACGTCACTCGGGCTGCGCCTGGACCCCTCGCACGTGCCACATGTCCCTGCGCCAACCATCTTCGCCACAGGCGCTGCACCGTGGACACATCCCTATGGGTATCGGCTGCGATTTGACGAAGCGACCAACCTGCCCTTCTCAGCCCGATCACCATACCCCTCGTAAAGTCGTCTGTCTGCTGGAAATGCCTCCGTTGACGGCGGCCTGGCATTCTTAGCTATACATGTGTCTTGTGGCACACGACAACACGTTCTACAATGACTGTCGGCTGAGAAATCACGGTACGAAGTGGGCCATTCGCCAACGCCGTGTCCCATTTATCGTTCGCTACGTGCGCAGCACAGCGGCGCATTTCACATCATGAGCATACCTCAGTGACGTCAGTCTACCCTGCAATTGGCATAAAGTTCTGACCACTCCTTCTTGGTGTTGCATTTGCTCTGTCAGTCAGTGTATGTTCACTGATGTCAACTGTAGGCACTAGAGAATGTTTCATAGGTGTTATCGGGGGTGATGCAAAGCGATAGGAGGAGTCTTGTATATTTAATTATTTATTTAAATATTTATTCATTCATTCGTTCATTCATTTGTCCATTCATCTATTTCATACAGAAGGCACTCGAATGTTTGACCATTACAGCGCCGAAACATTGATTGCCATACACGCTCGTAAAGTACACAGTTCTACTTCCTAGGGATATGAGCTACGAATTGTAGATAGATAAAACATATGAGAATATATTCTTTATTTATTCCTAATATTTACAATCCTTTTCTTCATAATCGCTATCCGGTCGAGTAGATTACCAGTTTGACTTTTTCTACCACTACGAGAGCTAATATGAGTCAATGGATTGTTTCACTTAAATACCACTACGAAAGCTAATGGGAATTAATCTAGAGTTTCACTTATAACTACATTCGATGTGCACATTGTTAAAAAAATCCAAAATCGCATGAGGGTATGGAATGAAGGAACACATTACAGAGAGAATTATGTAAATATGTTAATTTGGCTAGGATTTGAATAGAAAGAAAACGACTAAGGAAACTAGCGATTTAATTTTTTCTGGAACTGATTTTCGATTTTTTTAAAAGTTTGATAGAGCTATCCATGACTCACAATTTGAAACATTTCAGGTCCCTTTAGCCCTTCAACTGTTCGTACAAACGAGGAAACTGCTTAATTTTACGTTTTCCGTAGTAGTGGGACCACTACTTTGTCTGCTAAGAAATGTTTCCAATGTCCGGCTCCATGGCTAAATGGTTAGCGTGCTGGCCTTTGGTCACAGGGTTCCCGGGTTCCATTACCGGCAGGGTCGGGAATTTTAACCATTATTGGTTAATTTCGCTGGCACTGGGGCTGGGTGTGTATGTCGTCTTCATCATCATTTCATCCTCATCACGACGCGCAGGTAGCCTATGGGAGTCAATTCAAAAGACCTGCACCTGGCGAGCCGAACATGTCCTCGGACACTCCCGGCACTAAGAGCCATACGCCATTTCATTTCAAGATTATAATTCTCCAGCGTGTCACGAAGTGTTCCAATGACACAGCAATTCTTGTGACGTGGACTGTGGTTGTCCCATAAACGAGCTGTCTGTAAATCCCCAGAGGAATAAATCGAGGCAAGCCAGGAGATACCACTCTATGTAAATAACAGTCAATATAAACTGGCCCAAAGAAACAGTTTTGTGAACATCCTCCAGCACCAACAGATGAGATCAGCGATCATGCATTCCTTACCTAAAATAAGTTTTCCAGGCGTTCTTTAACTCCTGCATCCTATTTGTACGGAGAATTTTGAAACACCCAACGTAAACAATGATACTGAACATAAATCAACAACGCACAATCATATGCACTACACACAAAAGTATATTATAAATATGTACAGGGTTTCTCTTATAAATCCAGACCGTCCAGCAGCGTTTTTACTCTCAAAGACCTAAGCAGCTGTACGGGAGTTCTTGAACTTGCAAGGAATGTACACGTGTTCGACCTAGCATCAATAGCCAGTCTAATCTCAGCTGTTAACCCTTTCAGTCTATTTGTCCACTGTAGTGGACGATTTCTTTCCGATGGTTTAATGACTTTCTAAAAGTTCGGAAAAGTAGAGGTAATAGTGTATACTGAGGTAGACATGGCATTCTATTACATAGATAGTCTGATTCATGTACTGACTAAATTTGTAACTGCTGGTAGTATCAATAATACGTTACCTGGCAGTGGTTGCCAGAGTTACCAATCTAGGGTGTGTTCACACATTCACACAGTTGTCCAGACAACTGAGAATGTCGGTTGGTATTTTTTTTTCTGTTTGGGAGTGTTTCTATTAGTCATAAAATATTGGCATTCATGGGTTGGCATAACTGATTTTCACGTAGCATTTGTTAAAAAAGACATCAACCACAGAGGAAAAGCTAGATAACATTGGCGAGAATCTTGATCGGTCACCGAACAAATCACTCACAAAATTAGCACAAAAATTAGGGATTTCGGTTTCTTCTGGACAAAGAACTACAGAGCATTTACACATCAAACTTTATTGATCAGGAACTGACACAGAAGAAGGATATCTTTTTTTCTTTTTGCTATTTGCTTTACGTCGCACCGACACAGATATGTCTTATGTCGACGATGGGATAGGAAAGGCCTGGGAATTGGAAGGAAACGGCCGTGGCCTTAATTAAGGTACAGCCCCGGCATTTGCCTGGTGTGAAAATGGGAAACCACGGAAAACCATCTTCAGGGCTGCCGACAGTGGGGCTCGAACCCACTATCTCCTGATTACTGGATACTGGCCGCACTTAAGCGACTGCAGCTATCGAGCTCGGTGGGAGGATATCTCTTGGCGTCCTGGGACCCATGTTTCACCTCCCATAAGTTTCTACCAACCTCCAGTGAGTAACACATGTCAGTTGCCAAGTCCTACTTCTTACTTTGAAAAGTATTGCAATTAGAATTTACTTGAGGAAATAGTTGAAAATACGAACTTCTATGCAGTGCAGAACACAGCTAACTTTGCTAAGTGTGCTAAGCGTAGATTGAACCTGTGCATTGCAAGAGACAGAAACTGCTTTCGACAGTTTCATACAAAGTAACTGTCTAGACTGACTATGAATTGTTTGAGTGTATTGATTATTGAGATGTTCATTGTTATTGGCCCTATTATAAATACTTTACAAATACAATATTTTGATAATATTATTTTCCAATGATGTTTTATGAGGGCATTACAGACATAAATTGACTATTTTCTTTTAGACAATCTCTTATCTGCCAGTCACTTTCTCCACTACAGTGGACGATCTGCATCTCTGTTCAGGATAATCCAATTGATGTTTTAATTATCAGAAAAAATTCCAAATATCTTGTTTAGTTCATGTACCAAATTCGGCAATTTCCTGGTGAAGCACAAATTCACGTAATTGTAAATATATTTGAAACTACTGCTTCAGTGCTCAATAAAAAACATGCACGCACATGAACAGTTTTAACAGAGGAAAAGGTGGATAACATTGGTGCGACTCTTGAACGGTCACCGAACAAATCACTCACAAAATTAGCACAAAAATTAGGGGTTTCGGTTTCTTCTGCACGCAGAACTACAGAGCTCTTACACATAAAACCGTACAGGTTTACACGGGCCCATTGTTTAAAACCTGCTGATCCAGCCACAAGTGTGAGATATTGTAAGTGGTATCTTGCATCATTAAATGGTCGTTTTTTCGACCCACAGCTTGTTTTCTTTTCTGATGAGGCCTGGTTTCATCTTAATAGTCGAGTGAACAGTGGTAACTCTCGCTATTGGTGTGCAGAAAGTCCTAATGTTGTTTATGAAGTCCCTCATTATGAAGGATGACACTTCGAGCACCTTTTATAACGTAAGATTTATTATAAACTGTATACACGCTTAATGCAGGATGGCTGCGCGCGATGTAAGTTGGGCTGAGGCAGCTGCTGTAGCACAGAGTACAAACACCGTGCGCATTACTATTCCCAATTTGAGACTACTGTGATACTGTACTAGTCAATCTAAATGCTGAACAAGCTTTGAGACTTCAGCGAGCACAAAACTCATGCATACGATATGCCTTCCAACTGCGACATGACACTCATGTTACACCATATTTCAAAACATTGGAATGGCTACGCATAAATGAACGAAGGAATTATCACCTAATGACACTTGTTTACCAAGTGCTCTCGATGAACACTCCTACTTACCTCTCTTCTAATTTTCATTTCCTTTCCTCATTCCATGAAATTAGTACCCGTTCTGGTTCCTTACTTGAAATTCCACTAAGTCGAACCAATTCCTACAATCAATCCTTTTTAGTTACCGCATCGAGACTCTGGAATACACTCCCAATGGACATTCGGCACCTTACTTCCTCTCATAAATTCAAATCTGCCTGCAGAAAGTTTTTCCTGGTAACATAAAACTGAGTTGTGTGAGTCATTGTGTGTATGTTGTGCGAATGGGTTTTCTTCATTTACTATTATTATTATTATTATTAATATTAATATTGTTATTATTATTAATATTGTTATGATTATTATTATTATTAGTAATTATCACATTAATTGCTGTACTGATATGTAGGCCTAACTTACCGGTAGTCTTAGAATTATCTGTTTGTAGTATTATTTCTTTTTAGAATTTCTATGTCTTACTTTTATGTTTACATTTTTAAATTCTGTTTATAGTGGTTAAGTATAAGAGAGGGCCGTGAGCCCTAACTTCGCCACAAATGTAAGTCAGGAATAAATAAATAAATAAATAAATAAATAAATAAATAATACTTCAGCAGTATACGAGCGGACTCAATTTGCATACATCAACTGCAAGGAAGCAGCTGCTTTTGAAGCGCATCAGGTGGCAGTGAACAGATGAAATGTACACACATCTAGTGCCGCTAAACCGGTATTGAAAACCCTACAACCTGTTTTCCAGGAATGAATGAAGCCCCCATCTTGCGGCGAGGATAGGAATTGTGCCGGCTGCCGAAGCCTGTCGCACTAATCTGGGGAAATGTTTATTGACTGACAGATGAAATGATAGCGGAGAGTGTTGCTGGAATGAAAGATGACAGGGAAAACCGGAGTACTCAGAGAAAAACCTGTCCCACCTCCACTTTGTCCAGCACAAATCGCACATGGAGTGACCGGGATTTGAACAACGGAACCCAGCGGGGAGGAGCCGACGCGCTGCCGCCTGAGCCACGGAGGATTGCCCCGCTAAACAGGTATACTAAACGCTATTAAGTGCAAGCGAACAGTTGGGCAGTGTTCTTTCGAAGCGTCAGTAAAGAGGTGTACCTTACACACAAGATACCAAAGATCAGGAATACTGGACACCAGGCCTGTCCAATGCGGCGCCCGCAGGTGCCATAGCGCCCGAATTAACTTTTTCAGCGCCCTCCAAATGCAGATTTATTTCCACCAACTTTAACCATGGTTAAATTTTTGGTATATTTTTGAACGTAGAAGTGATCATTGCATTTTTCCCTGATATGCAAACAATTGTGATTATTTTCTTAGTTTTAGCTGTGCTCATTTCAAAGATATTTGAAAATGTTCTTTCAGGCGTTACGTGATTTCGAAATACACTTCACCGTGTAACTGAGACAGCCTTGTACATTTTAATCCCTGCTTCCCATTGTGTGCCAGGCATTTTAGAGAAAGGCTGACGGATGAGGTGTATATATTGACGGTATTTGCCAGTTACAACACCTTCGACGAAACTATCGCATTGCGAATATTCTATCAATCCTTCCTTCTGAACATTCTTACAAATCATCTACTGTGGAACATGTACATAGTTTCACGGAGTCTTCAGTTTAATTCGGATTGCAATGTGTCGAGGAGCAGTGTGCCAGTTATCTATAAGCGTTTAAAATATTCATTCAATACTACCTTAGTTGTTTTTATATTATTATTATTATTATTATTATTATTATTATTATTATTATTATTATTATTATTATTATTATTATTATTTCAATAATCAAACGGCGCCTGCCTCCATATCCAAAAGTCAGGTGTGCCCCAGTACATTAAATGGTTGGATAGCCCTGCTGTATACACGCGAGGTGCCAGGAAAGAGGTAACCCCAACACACATCATGAGGTAACGAACAGATGAAGTAAACAGACATTAACAGCACATCGACAACTATACTGTACAAAAATCAATATCCCATTCCTCAGGTTGGTCAGTAGAAATCAACTGTATGAAAGCAGGTGCAGCACACAATAATAAACTGCACGGGAACATTTCTATCATATAAGGCAACTTCGTGGCGAGGTGTGGATCTTCATTACAATAGGTAATGCGCGTTGACACTCATCAGATTTTTTTATTTATCGTGTAAAAAATATATTTGACTGAATTAATTGTAAAGGATGGTTACTCCGAGCTACTGCAGATGTTTTAGACTTCTTTTGGAATCTCGATACGACGTACAACTCTCAAATGATATAAAGTTGAGTTGAAATAGACAGACGGTGCTTGATGGCAGCATACGTTTCTGAAAGACGTTTCTGAAAGACCACTCTAAGGCATTAACCCTTTATTGCATGAATTATTTTTCGTTTTCGTTTGGTGAAGAAAATTTCCAGCTTCAATGTTCAACTTACGTTCATTGTTTTAGATCTACCAGCAATTATTAACTAGGTTTTTGTAACTGATTGATGTTCATTTATTTTTGGGTTGGCAATATTTCCTTTTTCTTTCCGCCAGTTTTTAATCTAGCCAATCACTAATTTCTGTAATTAATTTTCTACCTATCACAGGCTTCTTGTTCGATTCTGAGTGTAACTTTGAAATTGACAAATTAAATTGAGAGGGTGTGGCTAGTTTACTCTTGAATGATCTCGTACCTTCCCTGAGGGTTTACAAACTGCGGCTTTTCACGTTTCTTGGCCAATTGATCGACGTCTATTTGAGTGTGTGTGTTAAGCAGGAGGCGGGCGGCCTCTTTCGTCGGCAGCTAGAACATCTTCGAGGTAATGGTCACATAACTTTATTCTTTCTTTCTACCTCCGCAGTTTAATCCGAGGGAAAGGTCCGAATCTTTAACTATGTAACCTACTTTTCGAAAAGGTAAATCATCTTCCAGCTAATGTAAAAATTTCATAAAATCTTTGACTGTAAATCAGGGATAGAGGGTGATGTACCATCTCGAGCTCCCCTTCATCTTGGTTTCAGGTGACTTCGTTTTGTAACGGTTTTCTGCCTGTAATGTGTTAAAGTAATTTCTATACGAGTCATCTCAGTAGTTTGGGAATAGCCCCTGTTTCATCGGCCTAGAGCCCCTTACGTTCTTTTTAGTGTTCATGTCTAGGAGTGCAAGTATACGCCTCCAATTATTTTGTATTCGGGCCATTAATTTATCCTTTTATTCTTATTCCACGAAGGCCCAGTATGTTGGGTATTTAATACCCCTGTAAAAATAAGTTCCATTTGTAAATGGTGGTTTGAGAGACCCGGGATTGGTGTAATGTTGCCTTGAGTAGGCAGTATGGAACCGAGAGCCTGTTAGCTCTTTTTCAAATTTTGTAATTGTAAAGAGT
Organism: Anabrus simplex; assembly: GCF_040414725.1. Taxonomy (NCBI): domain Eukaryota; kingdom Metazoa; phylum Arthropoda; class Insecta; order Orthoptera; family Tettigoniidae; genus Anabrus; species Anabrus simplex. Next base: position 1,139,313,173 of record NC_090266.1, read on the forward strand.
GCCTCTAGAAGGCTAGAAATTGTATTTCGGGAGCAAGCGCTCCATGAATTAGGGGATTTCTGCCCTTGAATAAATTTGTGCTCTTTGTAAATTTGAGCTAGGAGCTCAGAAATTGTGAAGCGAGGGGCTTGAAGCCCAGGATTTGTAAAAATCATTAAAATTTGGATCTTTCTTGTCTTGTTTCTAGTTTGTCATTGTACCTGATACATTATTGTGTTCACTCAGTGAAAGCTTGTTAAGTTTGAAGTTCTATAAGAAACATATAACCTTTTACAATTTTAATTCAATTCTTGATACTGTAGATAGACCCATTCACCCCGGCACCTTCTTTAACCTCTTTCTGCTCCACGGGTATCCCCGTAACACTATAAAACACGGATAAGTACGTGTCATGTATTCAGATTTTAATTTACAAAGGGGCCCAGCGAAATGAGAGTTGCAAATTCATCTCAACAAGTTGCTCAAATCTATGTAAGAAGTGAACCTGACAGATAATGATGCCAGTAAAAACGTGTTTCTCACGAAGGTTGATTATTTAAATTTTGCAAACTTTAAAAAATTATATCTATTGCTGCTGTGTCAAAATAAAAGTGCATTTTAACAAAATTACTGATTAATATAGAACATTATATTGCCAGTCCTTCACAATACAATACGATACAATACGATCCATCAATACATGGTGTGTGTACTTATATTATCGGTATGTTTTCTACACATAAGCAATATAAGTACCAAACTTGTAAATATTTATGATTACATTAACATTACATTTCGACATGCATTGCCCTAAGAGATTTTGAAGTAGAATTATATACCAAGAGAGGACTGATTCTTTAGTCCTAGGAATGTATTGCATAGGGATAGGAAACATATTCTTCCGAATAAAATGAAATTAACTGAAAAACTTGTTGGTTACAAAATATTTACTGTTTACAAAAGTGTAATGAATGGTGTTTCCCTACATATAATTACCATATAACTCAATACTATTAATGAAACAATTTTTGTTCAGTGCGACCAAACAGAGAAAGAGACCGGGCGAGTTGGCCATGCTGTTAGGGGTGCGCAGCAGTAAGCTCGCATCCGGTCGATAGTGGATTTGAATACCACTGTCGGCAGCCCTGAAGATGGTTTTTCGGTGGTTTTCCACGACCGCTTCCTTCATATTCCTAGGTCTTTCCTGTCCCATCGTCGCCATAAGACCTATCTTTGTCGGTGCGACGTAAAGCAAATAGCAAAAAAGAAAAAAAAGGGAAAGAGACGTGGTACTTCGTCTGGTTTACTAAACAAGTTTACCAATAGTTCGCCGCTAAATTGTCCGCTTGTAACATGTGCGCTGGCAACAACACGTTCTGTATCTTCAGACGACTTTGCCCGCGTTGGTTTACCACAACTGTAAACATGGTCACCATTTTGTATTATGCATCCCCTGACAAAGGATTGTGCAGATCGATTTTGTGCCATTCTCAGACGGTTACGTGTAAGGCATGGCAAGGGATGCTATTCCATCGTAGACGTTTCTAAATGACCATGTACCTACCACACTGCCACTGCATATTCTCGTAAGTTGGTACGGAAACAGAAACAGTACAATGGCAATATCAAAGAGAATCAAATTCCCGCATTTAATTCATAATGGCTCTATTTTTAACCAGTTTCTCATTCCTAATTGTGAGCTCTTAAACATCGTCATAACCTACATTCTAGGAAATGAAATGGCGTATGGCTTTTAGTGCCAGGAGTGCACAAGGACCTGTTCGGCTCGCCAGGTGCGGGTCTTTCGTTTTTAAGATCGTAGGCGACCTGCGCGTAGTGATGAGGGTGAAATGATCAATACTACTCATACACTCAGCCCCCGTGTCAGCAGAGTTAACCAATGATAGTGAAAATTTCCAACCCTGCCGGGAATAGAACCCGGGACCCCCGTGACCAAAGGCTAGCAAGGTAAGCATTTAGCAATTTCTAGGAAATTACTTCGCTTAATATTTCAGTTCCCCAATTCGTTGCTTAATACTTGAGTTAGACTAAGGATGATTTACAGTAGAAGACAATTTCTACGAGGTTAATTGCTTAACCATGAAGGCCTAATAATAATAATAATAATAATAATAATAATAATAATAATAATAATAATAATAAATGTGAAATTCCCAAACAGAAGTAAACGTGTGAGTTAGTAATTTCTGTATTTCACAGAATGGTTTTCCGTCGTTTCCCATTTTCACACCAGGCAAACGCTGGGGCTGTTCCTCAAATAAGACCACGGCCGCTTCCTCCCCACTCCTAGCCCTTTCCTATCCCATCGTCGCCATAAGACATATCTGTGTCGGTGCGACGTAAAGCAGATTGTAAAAAAGAAAAAAACACTAACTGTTTAGAAGCTATACTCCTTGAAGTATCGACTTGTTAATTTACAGAATGGGAAACGAGAAATTAAGGTGTAACAGCAGACACAAAGTTTTAAATTCATATATCCTATCGTAATTTTCTCATGAGAAGTTTACCATAGTAGAAAGATGAGTTCTAATAACCCCAGATACAGTATAATAATAATGATAATAATAATAATAATAATAATAATAATAATAATAATAATGTATTATTTTTTACGTCCCACTGACTACTTCTACGGTTTACGGAGATGCCGAAGTACCGGAATTTTGTACCCAGAATTCCCTTTTTAGTCACAGGAGCCAGGCGTATATAAGCACCTTGAAGTACAACTGGACTCAGCAAGGATCGAATCCGTCAAATTGGGCAAAGAATGTCAGTGTTCTACCACTTCTTCTTCTACCACTTTTTCACCCGGCGAGTTGGCCATGCGGTTAGGGGCGCGCAGCTGTGATCTTACATCCGGGAGATAATGGGTTCGAACCCCACTGTCGTCTGCCCTGCATATGGTTTAACATGGTTTCACATTTTCACACCAGGCAAATGCTCCGGCTGTGCCTTAATTAAGGAAATGGCCGCTTCCTTCCCACTCCTAGCCCTTTCCTATCTCATCGTCGCCATTAGACCTATCTGTGTCGGTGCGACGTAAAACAAATAGCAAAAAAAAAAAAAAAAAAAAAAACACTTTTCGCCGCGCCTCTAGGAGTCGCGAGTGTGAACTGTGTAGCAAATGTGGATTTGGCCTCGTTTTACGGCCGGATTCCCTTTCTGACGCCCACTCTACGTGGAGGGACTTAATCACTATTACGTGTTTCTGTAGTGGTTGGTAGTGTGGTGCGTTGTGTGAATATGAAGAGGATAGTGTTGGGACAGACACACACAACCAGACCCCGAGCCAGAAAAATTAATCAGAGGCGATTAAAATTCCGGACACCGCCGGAAATCGAATTCGGGGCCTCTGAACCGAAGGCCTCATCACTGACCATTCAACCAAGGAGTTGGACCAATTTAAGGTACTTCTGCCAGCACCATTTCAATAAACACTATGAGACGGTTATGACAGTCTTCTAATCATCCCACGTTGTATTTTTTATGTAGTTCTGCAGAAATGTGTGACATTTCACTGCAGTACGAACGATACGTGAAGAATGAACCATTAACCTTTTCTCTGCTGAGGAGTCAGCCGGGTGCTAAGCACTCGGAAATTCAACCGCCCGCTGTCTGCGCAAGGGCAGGAGCGACAAAGTCCCGGCTCCATGTTTTTTTTTTGCTTTACGTCGCACCACACAGATAGGTCTTATGGCGACGATGGGACAGGGAAGACCTAGAAATGGGAAGGAAGCGGCCGTGGCCTTAAGTAAGGCACAGACCCAACATTTGCCTGGTGTGAAAATGGGAAACAACGGAAAACCATCTTCAGGGCTGCCGACAGTGGGGTTCGAACCTACTATCTCCCGGATGCGAGCTCACAGCTGCTTGCTCCTAACCGCATGGCCAACTCGCCCAGTAAAGAAGGAAAGGTAGGATTGTTAAAAAAAGGATCACTGTGCTCAGTACTTTCTCTCGTGTCCTTAACTTTGTACAAATGCGCAACAATCTTTCATGGGCTAACTTGAAGAAATCGAGAAAGCTACGAAATACAGCAGGAAAATTTACATCGCTTGACGTTTTGTACTACCTTGGAAATGAAACTATCAATTTGTCAACACAAACCCATTGTTGTCTCCTTTGCTTCCTCAGCATCATGTCTAATATTCCCCGAATTGCTTCCCTCTGAAACCGTTCCTTGAGTCAATCATTTAGTTCACCGGCTCCATGCCTAAATGGTTAGCGTGCTGGATTTTGGTCACAGGTGTCCTGGGTTCGATTCCCGGCTGGGTCGGGAATTTTAACCATCATTGGTTAATTTCGCTGGCACGGGGGCTGGGTGTATGTGTCGCCTTCATAATCATTTCATCCTCATCACGACGAACAGGACACCTACGGGCGTCAAGTCAAAAGTCCTGCACCTGGCGAGCCGAAGTTGTCCTTGGATACTCCCGGCACTAACAGCCATACGCCATTTCATTTCTTTTATCAATCAGTCAACATTGATCTACATTTAGGGCAGTCGCCCAGGTGGCGGATCCCCTGTCTCTTACTTTCCTAGCCTTTTCTTAAATAATTGCAAATAATTTGGAAATTGAAAGTTCGAGATGTTTCTGTAGTATTCCACGTGAAAACTATTCAAGCGGCACTGATGTACCATTCTACATCAATATTCCTATCAGAATAAATATTTCATCCAGAAAATCATTGTTCATGAGCATGTCCCACACTTCATCCTAACTATAAATATGTCCGATTCATTTCACTCGAGCTTATATACACCACGTACCACAACACATATTCTAACTCACAAATTTCCTAATGTAGTAAATAATGTTATCGGTTGCATATGATGATGCTGGATTTAGAATGTTAAACTAGTAGAATTTATTGTAATATTATCTTTCCATGAAATTTCTTGTTGTATTTTTGTTGTTGTAGTGGTGTTGTTGGGTAGTTAGGCTTTAACTTTATTTTATTATCACTTGTAAGGTTAAGCTAGTAGTAAGCTCAACCTGTAGTATTGTAAGCCGTAGTGTTAAGGACTGGAAATACATGAGCTGCGTGTGAATTTGCATTTCATGATGCTAGATTTATAATGTTAAACTAGTAGTAATTCCTATAACATTTTCTGTAATTTAATGTGATTTTCTTTCCATGGTCCATGGTGTGGGTTACTGTAGTCACGTCCTAGTTGATGATAATGATGATGATGCTTGCTGTTTAAAGGGGCCTAACATCGAGGTCATCGGCCCCTACGTCCTAGTTCGTGAACCATGGGCAACGGCTGAGTGGCCTAGTAAGTGGTCCTGAGAGTCGGGATACCAGTTTCTATGGAATGGCAGTGGGCAACTCGGACATATTCTGAGTCATGGCCCTCCTTGTGCTCAAGCGGCTAGGACTATACAATTCACCGGTGGTCCATAACCCGTTAGAGGAGAGATCCTCACTTGGACTATGTGCAAGTAGGGTAGCATCCTGGTTCATGAATTTACCAAGCTCAGAACATTTTAAGCAAGTTTCGCACCTATGGGAGTAACGGAGTCCCACTCCCATTTGGCAGGCGAGGGACTCGTTGGAAACAACTTGGCGAACGGAATGGAATTCGATGGGGAGCTATCTATATTAATGGGGCTTATGGGAGAAAGAAAGCAGAATTGCCTGAGTCAGCAAAGAGGATGCATCTGGATGTGCTAGGAGTAAGTGATATTCGGTCAAGGGGATATAACGAGGAAAAGATTATAAAGTCTACTTGACGGGTGTTAGAAAGGGAAGGGCAGAGTATGGGGTAGAGCTGTTCATCAGGAATACCATTGCACACAACATAGTATCTGTTAGGCACATAAATGAGCGAATGGTGTGGGTAGATTTGGCAGTTGGAGGAACTGGGACGAGAATTGTCTCAGTTTATTAACCATGTGAGGGTGCAGATGAGGATGAAGTTGACAAGTTTTATGAAGCATTCAGTGACAACGTGGTCAGGGTCAACAGCAAGGATAGAATAGCGCTAATGGGCGATTTCAATGCGAATGTTGGGAATAGAACTGAAGGATACGAAAGGGTGATCGGTAAATGTGGGGAAGATATGAAAGCTAATGGGAATGGGAAGCGTTTGCTGGACTTCTGTGCTAGTATGGGTTTAGCAGATACGAATACATTCTTCATGCATTATGCTATAGACCGCTACACATGGAGGCTAGGGGTATCAGATCCATAATTGACTATAACTTAACCGACTTTGAATTCAGGAAATCTGTTAGGAATGTACGAGTTTTTCGCGGATTTTTCGATGATATAGACCACTATCTGATCTGTAGTGAACTAATTATCTCTAGGCCTACGATAGAGAAAGTGAAATCTGTCTGAAAACGAATAAGGGTGGAAAATCTCCAGGACGAGTAATTTAGACAGAAGTACATCGATATGATTAGTGAGAAGTTTCGAAAAGTAGACAGTAAGCAGGTTCAGGATACAGAAAATGAATGGGTGGCATACAGGGATGCTGTAGTAGAAACAGCAAGGGAATGCCAAGGGACAACTGTGTGTAAATATGGGAAAAGGCGAACATCTTGGAGGAATGATGAAGTGAGAGCAGCTTGTAAACCTAAAATGAAGGCTTATGAGAAATGGCTCCAAACAAGGGCCGAGGTAGACAGGGATTTGTACGTACGGTAGATGAAAGAAACAGAGCGAAACAAATAGTTGTTGAATCCAAAAATAAGTCTTGGGAAGATTTTGGTAATAACCTGGAAAGGCTAGGTCAAGCAGCAGGGAAACCTTTCTGGACAGTTATAAAGAATCTTAGGAAAGGAAGGAAAAAGGAAATTAACAGTGTTTTGAGTAACTCGGGTGAACTCATAATAGATCCCAGGGAATCGCTGGAGAGGTGGAGGGAATATTTTGAACATCATCTCAACGTAAAAGGAAATCTTCGTGGTGGTGTTACGAACAGCCCAGCTTGTGGGGGAGGAGGAAAATGATGTTGGTGAAATTACGCTTGAGGAAGTGGAAAGGATGGTAAATATACCCCATCGTCATAAGGCAGCAGGAATAGATGGAATTAGACCTGAAATGGTGAAGTACAGTGGGAAGACAGGGATGTAATGGCTTCATAGAGTAGTAAGATTAGCATGGAATATTGGCAAGGTACCTTCAAATTGGACAAGAGTAGTAATTGCACCTATATATAAGCAAGGGAACAGGAAGGATTGCAACAACTATCGAGGTAAACCATTGAATAGTATACCAGGCAAAGTATTTACTGGCATCTTGGAAGGGACGTTGCGATCAGTCGTTGAGAGGAAGTTGGATGAAAACCAGCGTGGTTTCAGACCACAGAGGGACTGTCAGAATCAGATTTTCAGTATGCGCCACGCAACTGAAAATGCTACGAGAGGAATAGGCAGTTGTGTTTATATTTCGTAGATCTAGAGAAAGCATATGACAGGGTACCGAGGGAAAAGATGTTCGCTATACTGGGGGACTATGGAATTAATGGTAGATTATTAAAATCAATCAAAGGCATTTATGTTGACAATTGGGCTTCAGTGAGAATTGATGGTAGAATGAGTTCTTGGTTCAGGGTACTTACCGGGGTTAGACAAGGCTGTAATCTTTCACCTTTGCTGTTCGTAGTTTGCATGGATCATCTGCTGAAAGATATTAAGTGGAAGGGAGGGATTCAGGCAGGTGGAAATGGTAGTAAGCAGTCTGTCCTATGCTGACGACTTAGTCTTAATGGCAGACTGTGCCGAAAGCCTGCAGTCTAAATCTTGAAACTTGAAAATAGGTGCAATGAGTATGGTATGAAAAATAGCCTTTCGAAGACTAAATTAATGTCAGGAGGCAAGAAATTCAACAGAAGTGAATGTCAGATTGGTGATACAAAGCTGGGACTGTAACAAAATTTCAAGTGTTTAGGTTGTGTGTTCTCCCAGGATGGTAATGTAGTAAGTGAGATTGAATCAAGGTGTTGTAAAGCTAATGCAGTGATCTCGCAGTTGCGATCAACAGTATTTTGTAAGAAGGAAGTCAGCGCCCGGACGAAATTTTTTGCTAATGGCTTTACGTCGCACAGCCACAGATTTTATGGCGACGATGGGATGGGAAAGGTCTGGGAGTTGGAAGGAAGCGGCCGTGGCCTTAATTAAGTTACAGCCCCAGCATTTACATGGTGTGAAAATGGGAAACCGGACAAAATTATCCTTACATCGGTCTGTTTTCAGACCATCTTTGCTTTATGGGAGGGAAAGCTGGGTGGACTCAGGATATCTTATTCATAAGTTAGAAGTAATGGACATGAAAGTAGCGTGAATAAATGCCGGTACAAACAGGTGGGAACAATGGCAGGGGGTACTCGGAAGGAGGAGATAAGGAGAAATCTAGGAATGAACTCGATGGACGAAGCTGTACGCATAAGCCGGGGCTTAGGATTGGGAAGGAATAGACCGTCCTTGAGTGAAAATGGAAACCACAAAATATATCTTCATGGCTGCGGATAGCGGGACTTGACCCCACTATCTCCCGGATGCAAGCTCACAGCTGCATGCCCCCAACCGCACGGCCAACTCACTCGGTGCGGGTGTGATTAGCTCAGCGGTTTAGCTTGCGTGGTTCCAGTGTTCACAGAAATACCTGGTATACGCTGAAAAACGTTTTGTTCGGCTCCAAGGCTGACTGGTCAGCGTAGTGGCCTTCGGTTCAGAAGGCACCGGGTTCGATAGCCAACCGGACTGGGGATTTTATCCATGTTTGGTTAATTCCTCTATCTCCGAGTCTGGACATCTTCCTTTACACACAAATTATTACACCACTAAGCACCACAGGAACATGAAATGCTGGGCGAATTTGCTGTGCAGTTAGGAGCGTGCGGCTGTGAGCTTGCATCCGGGACATAGTGGGTTCGAACCCCACTATCGGCAGTCCTGGAGATGATTTTTCGTGGTTTCCCATTTTCACACCAGGCAAATGCCGGGGCTGTACCTTAATTAAGGCCACGGCCGCTTCCTTCTCACTCCCAGGTTCTTCCTATCCCATCGTCGCCATAAGACCTATCTGTGTCGGTGCGACGTAAAACAAATTAAAAAAAAGAGCCGCCTCTGTGGTGTAGTGGTTAGTGTGATTAGCTGCCACCCCCCCGGAGGCCCGGGTTCGCTTCCCGGCTCCGCCACGAAAATTGAAAAGTCCTACGAGGGCTGGAACGGGTTCCACTCAACCTCGGCAGGTCAACTGAGTAGAGCTGGGTTCGATTTCTACCTCAGCCATCCTGGAAGTTGTTTTCCGTGGTTTCCCAAATCTCCTCCAGGAAAATGTCGGGATGGTCCTAACTTAAGGCCACGTCCACTTCCTTTCCTCTTCCTAGTCTGTCCCTTCCAATCTTCCTATCCCCCCGCAAGGCCGCTGTTCAGCATAGCAGGTAAGCCCGCCTGGGCGAGGTACTGGTCTTTCTCCCTAGTTGTATTCCCCGACCCATAGTCTGAAGCTCCAGGACACTGCCCTTGGAGCGGTATAGGTGGGATCTCTCGCCGAGTCCGAGGAAAAACCAACCCTGTAGTGTAAACAGAAAAAGAAGAAGCAGCAGAAGAAGAAAGAAACACAAAATATTGTATGCGTCCTTACACGGTTGGCGTCAGGAAGGGCATCTGACCTGAAAGCTAGGCTTAATACACATTAGTAGACCCAGATTAACTCGACAAATATCCAGGAAAGCACATCTATAAGAGGACGTCATTATTAATGTCTAAAGACCCATGTTATTTCAGTCATGTAATTCTTCATACGATACATTAAATGGGAAAATTTCTTTATCAGTTCTGTATAAAACTGAATTTGCACTGCTGGAACTATGGAAAACGGCTGAATATTGCAGAGCGACCGACCTGTGCAAAAGTTCACGATACATAAATTACTAATATCGAATTTATTGTTGAAAATGAACTAATTTATTGCCGCAACTGGAACCAAATTATATCCATTTTAATGATTCAGTAATAAATACATTATTTAGAGGATTGGAATTATTTTTAAAATGGTACTAAAGCTTTATGCTTAAATAGGATACTCGGATTTAATGGATTAATAGTTAACAGTGAATTTAGGCTTATGTGGTTCCTCTGCGAGGTGAATGAGTGTCATGTGGAATCTAGTGGAATAATAAGAGAACCTCTCCCTTTAGACTCCCCAGCTAACAATATTTCCAAGTTTATACCCATCATTTCACGGGATAGAAGGGGAAAACACATTGCGTGCAACACATTAATTTCGATTTGTTAATGGTGTAGCTTACAGAGAACAGCAAATGGGAAGAACTGATAGAGTAATGAAATGCAATACTTCGGAAATGAAGATTGGCGATTAATTTAAATGCCCACGAACGTTCAGTAGCAAATTCCTGACAATTGTATTCAAAGCCCGCTCAACGGTCCATTAAACTGCAATTTAACTGAGTGGTTTGTAGATAATTTACCTCAAATCAGTATAATTAATGGGAATACCAACACAATACAAGTTCTATTGGCAAAAGAATTAATCTTCATACAGTTATTATGGGGAGTGTGCTCTAAATAGGCAAATGAAATTAATTTGTGTGTTGTCACACATTACTTCGAACTGACAATAAAGAAGGAAAGTATGAAAGCATAATTTTGTGCTCATATTTCTCTTTACTGTTGAAAATGCCGATATCAGCAACAGTAACTGCTCTGCCTTCAGTTAATCCTAGAACCACACTATGGGGTCACCCACGACCCTGTTCTCCTAAGATTATCTCTGAAAATGCACTAAATTGCATTAGGCTCCTGTATTTCACTCTACCGTCAGTGTTTGGGTGATAATTGGAATTATAACAATAGTCGAAAATTTTTCTTTACTTACTTGTGCGTTTGGGTCACATTCGACCCCACGGTGTAGTATGTATAATAATACTTTTGATGACAGATTTTCTTTACCCATTAAATGAATGTCATACTTCATTGAATAACGTAACATGTGACAATGAATTGAAGAAATGACCTGTTAAATCCATCGCCTTTCGGCAGACGAAATTTCCAAAAAATAAAGACTGATAAATTAAGACATGAAATCATTGTGTAAAGTGAGTCGCAATATTTCGATGATTATAGTGATCAAACAGCTGATAGTGACGGTGAAAATGTAACAGTTGAAGGCGATGATGTCGAGGAAGAGTTTGAAGGAGTGTCCACACGGTGCAGATCCTTGGAAAACAATCTAATGTTGGTCGCAAGTCATCTACTAATCCTTTCCAATCACGATGCACAACTAATAAAGTAAATTTAGTACACCGCTAACCAGGAGTCAATAAGTAACAGGGTATTACTTTGTGATTTTACTCATGTGCATAAGAAATTAGTTCTGAAATAATTTATTCGGAAAAGAGCTATAGTGCTTAACAGAGTAATTATATAACCCATCATAGTAGCATAGTAATTAATAAAATGTATTGAACAAGTTTTTAGTTTACAAGTAAAAAGTACTGTAATGCTACATTCTGGACCAATACAAAGATAAGTAACATAAAATTTCAACATGAATGTTTAAATAGTTGCCTAAACTATGCATTTTAAGTGGGTCATCGGTGACCCCAGAGTGCGGTTTATGTAGTGAAAGTGACAGGGTGTAGTTCCAGGGTTAAAGATCGCAACTGAGCAATGAGACTATAGAACATTATTCATGCACACGTTTATATGTTAGCATGACAGAAGTTGCATGTTATACCTAAACTGTAATTTAATGGAGACAACGAAATTCATCACTAGAATTTTGATCTTCAAAACAAGACGTTTCATCTTTCTGTGCATTGTATCTCTCCAGGACAGGCCTCGGCATTTAGCGACTTCTGTGTCTGGGCGCACATTCACTGCTCCGAACTGAAGCCGGACGGGCAGTAGGTCATACAGCAGCGGCTGCGACTAGTGAGCATTGAACTTACATGACAAGACTGAGTAAGTTCGTAGCTAATTTATAGTCGACCAGCTTCTTCGCAGGGAGACAAATATTTTGTTTCTGCGACTGATGATGGTGGATTTACATGCTTCTTGTGGAATGCAAATATAATATTGAAAGATATTCCAAGGATAAACACGCGAGCACACGTGATATATTAGAAGAACGTCTAAAGTTGATAACAGATATGAAGACTCGCAAACAGGTACGTTTTACGAATTAGTATTTAGGTTGAAATTTATTTTCCAATTTTTGGCGTATTTCACTTCGTAAGATTTCAAATATATTTTAACGGCGAAATACAGAAAATTCAGTTGTTTAAAATATTACTTGTAAATTTTAATTGAGTTAACTGTATTTATTACGATTTTTTCGTTGTACAATTGTAGCATTTGATAAGAGACGGGGAGTTACATGCTACATATTACAAGGACAAATGAAGGCAACAACTTAAAGTGAATCAATTTAATTTTTAACTTCTACTTTGAGTCTCATCATTTTCACACCTCTATAAGTTATGTAGATGTATACTCTTCTAGTGGTTAAGTGTAAGTGAGGGCTTTGAGCCCTGACTTCGCCACCAATAAAGCCATTACCTCTCTATCTATCTATCTATCTATCTATCTATACATCTGGTGATGAAAAATGAATTCATCACGACCATTTTAAGTGAAAGGCAGCACTGATGATGGTTTCACCTATTTGCAACTGTTCGTAATACACGACCCCGACTTGATTCCACGAATGTTTTAAATGAAGTAAATTAATGCTAATACTTAGCTAATATAACAACTAACGAAGTCAGAATTAAGGATGACTTAATATGTAGATTAACACAAGATAAGTTTGTCAAACATACATATGTGTATTGGACGTTTATGAAGATTCCTGCAAGGACATGAAACGTGAACTATAACAAAATAAGGAAGAAAAATGGAGCTTTCGAAATGGGACTTTATAGAATAATCTTGAATGTGAGATGGTATGATTGGATCGTAAACAAAAGTATACTGAATCAAGTTGATGAACAGAGCATGATATGGCGAAATTTGACCAGTAGGGGAAATAGGTTGATGTGATACATCTTGGGACACCTAGTTAAACTTTAAGGGAAATGTAGGGATAAGATCGGGAGACGTAGACCAAGATATTTGCAGTGAATTTATTTTAACCCTGGAACAGTAAAGTGGGGCACTCAATGCCGCGGAAAATTTTCATTCCCGGATTAAGTTACGTGACTTTCATTTGACCTCGACTGTCTTTCTGTCAGTGTATGTACTTCTTTGTAACAGTTATTTACACCCAAGGCAGTGTATCTGGGACATTCAGTACCTCACTATACGGTTAATGCAATCCTTTATTCTTTTGCCCTGGTATTATTCTTGAAAGTTATCTCAAGCATACTTATTTAGTTATTGATATATGTTAACGAAATGGCTTATCTTTGAAGTAATGAACACATTTTACACGATTTAGACAGGTCGTAGTGTGAAAATATAAATAAATAATTTTGACGATTGTCGGCGTGGTTGGCACACCAACAGTGATGGGAGGAGTACAAGGAAACAGTAAGTGCGCTCCATCACAGTTAATTGAGAAATATTTTACTCAGTTACGATTACAAGTTATTTTTTATGAAGTAATCCGTAAAATTACAAATACAATTACAACTACTTTACGCAATATCAGTCTTAAGGAAATCACTGTTTAATGCTAAAAACATTTCTTATCAACAAAGTAGGGGTCCATATAGGCTACTACAAAAAACGTAAAATTAAGCAATTTCCTCAATTGTGTCAAAAGTTGAAGGGCTAAAGGTGCCGGAAAGGTTTCAAATTGTGAGTTTTGGAAAGCTCTATCAAACGAAAAAACAAATTTCGAAAATCACTTCCGGCCCAAATGCAGTTCCGGTAAAAAGCCTAAAATCGCTTGTTTCTTTGTTCGTTTCCTTTTTAATCCAAATTATAGCTAAATTAACTGATTTACATAATCATTTATGTGGTGTGTTCCTTCATTCAATGCCCTCAGGAGCTTTTTGATTTTGTACAATGTCCACACCGAATGTAGTTATAGGTGAAATTCTGCATTGACTCCCTTAAAGGGTCGTAGTGGTAGAGAAAGGCGAACTGTTAATCTAATCGAATGGATAACGATGGTTAAGAAAACGATTGTAATTCTTAGGAATAAATAAAGAATATATTCTCCTATTTTATTATATTTTATCTACCCAAAATTCGTATCCCTAGGATGTTTTCAACATCGAGTTCCTGGTCTGAGGGTCTAGAAATGTGGACTTTTTTCGCTACGGGCAAGGGAAATATATTACTTCATTTTGTGTGGTTATTTTTTTTAGCATAGAGGCATTAAGTGGTTATCATCACTAGCTGAGATTGAACATGTTACCCTGAAATTTTGGAAATTATATTTTCCCATCATTTTTATTTCAGTTAATGACCTTTATCTTTTAAAATGATTTCCCATTTAATAATGTTACTGACTTTACGTCCCACTAACTATTTCCACCGTTTCCGGAGACGCCAAGGTGTACGAATTTTGTCCAGTGGGAGTTCTTTAACGTGTCAATAAGTCTGCCGACACGTGGCTGACGTATTTGAACACCTTCAAGTACCACCAGATTGAGCCAGGATCGAGCCTGCCAAGTTGGGGTCAGGAAACAAGCGCCCTTTCGTGCGAGATACTCAGCCCGGAGAATTCCCATTTAGAGTACTTTGGAAATAAATTGATTGGTTTTAAAAATTCTCATCGCTAATCCTCTACGTCTTTCTTTTGCTAGTTGCTTTACGGCGCACCGACACAGATAGGTCTTATGGCGACAATGGGATAGGAAAGGCCTAGAAGTGGGAAGGAAGCGCCGTAGCCTTAATTAAGGTACAGCCCCAGCATTTGCCTGGTGTGAAAATGGAAAACCACGGAAAACCATCTTCAGGGCTGCCGATAGTGGGGTTCGAACCTACTATCTCCCGAATACTGGATACTGGCCGCACTTAAGCGACTGCAGCTATCGAGCTCGGTCCTCGAGGTCTTAAGGTGGGAAGAGTTATTATGCCTACATATTTGCATTTACTTAAAAGACGCCTTACAGTGTTACTAGAAAGAGATGCCTGTGTTTAATTTTAAGAACATCGTTGTAATATCTTTGAAAGTACTAGAGAGGTAAGAAAGTCAACCGGAACTGGTTCTGTTGTAGTAGAATTGAAAAACTTACCGTCATCATTATTTATTATTTCACATTTCTGCTTCGGTGCGATGTATATCAATTACAAGAATGTCATCATCATCATCATCTGTTTACCCTCCAGGTTCGGTTTTTCCCTCGGACTTAGCGAGGGATCCCACCTCTACCGCCTCAAGGGCAGTGTCCTGGAGCTTCAGACTCTTGGTCGGGGGATACAACTGGGGAGTATGACCAGTACCTCGCCCAGGCGGCCTCACCTGCTATGCTGAACAGGGGCCTTGTGGAGGGATGGGAAGATTGGAAGGGATAGGCAAGGAAGAGGGAAGGAAGCGGCCGTGGCCTTAAGTTAGGTACCATCCCGGCATTCGCCTGGAGGAGAAGTGGGAAACCGCGGAAAACCACTTCCATGATGGCTGAGGTGGGAATCGAACCCACCTCTACTCAGTTGACCTCCCGAGGCTGAGTGGACCCCGTTCCAGCCCTCGTACCACTTTTCAAATTTCGTGGCAGAGCCGGGAATCGAACCCGGGCCTCCGGGGGTGGCAGCTAATCACACTAACCACTACACCACAGAGGCGGACTACAAGAATGTAACGATTAAAATTTTATTTCAAGAAATAAATTACAAGTAAAAATTATATTTTATAAAAAGTAACGATTATTAGCAAAAAACTTAGAATATAATCGTTACAATCAATTCGATTACTTTTACTCTGCACGCCAATATGGCGACAGCTACTCGACGTTGCCATTGCTATTACCAATACTACCCGTACAGAGTTGGGAAGCCTGTACGCTTGATCCACGGTCATATGATATTACATCAAGGGAAAGGAATTCAAGTAATAATAAATTGTATGCATGAAACAAAGACAGCAGACTGGGGAAAAAAACTTCTGTCGCCAATGCATTTCTAAATGGAGACTCGGTTCTGCTCGTAATAGATCGCCTGCTGACTACCCCATTTATGCTAAGAAGCTGGGTAATTGCAGAGGCCGAGACAGACTGGCTAGCTAGGAATGGAAGGAAAAATAGTGAAGGGACGCGTGAATGTGTCTAAATAAACGGACAGCTGAGAACAAGAAAAGGCAGATATAGCTGTTGACAGGTGTGTGGTAAGGTAGCCGATAGAAAGATAGGGGATATGAACAGAGGAATAGAAATTTACGATGCTCTGAGTGAAGCTGGAGTCTTTCTACTACAAAGTTGGTCAGTAATAGTCGAAGGCATTTTTAGAAACAGTTTTATCAGCATACTTTCACACCGCCTAATAAGGAACAGCGTCACCTACGCGTACCAAATCGAACAGATATGAAATTAAATTACGCCCCAAGAGAGTATAAACGAGTGCAAAATAGCAAGTGAATAAAGTACGACAGAAAATGCCCCACGTCTATTCTTTTTTTGGACTGAGTGTTGAACGTCAAAGTTTATTCGGTCTACTCTTTTTTTCAGATTGTGTCCTGTACGTCAAAGTTTATTCGGTCTCTTCTTTTATCAGATTGTGTGTTGTACGTCAAAGTTTATTCGGTCTATTCTTTTTTTCAGATTGTGTCCTGTACGTCAAAGTTTATTCGGTCTCTTCTTTTATCAGATTGTGTGTTGTACGTCAAAGTTTTTTTGGTATATTTTTTCGGACTGTGTCTGTGTGTTGTACGTCATTGTTTATTCGGTCTATTCTTTTATAGATTGTGGTACGTCAAAGTTTATTCGATCTATTCTTTTTAAGACTGTGTGTTGAACGTCAAAGTTTATACGGTATATTATTTTATAGATTGTGTGTTGTACGTCAAAGTTTATTCGGTATATTATTTTATAGATTGTGTGTTGAACGTCAAAGTTTATTCGGTATATTATTTTATAGATTGTGTGTTGAACGCCAAAGTTTATTCTGTCTATTATTTTATAGATTGTGTGTTGAACGCCAAAGTTTATTCTATTATTTTATAGATTGTGTGTTGTACGCCAAAGTTTATTCTGTCTATTATTTTATAGATTGTGTATTGAACGCCAAAGTTTATTCTGTCTATTATTTTATAGATTGTGTGTTGAACGTCAGAGTTTATTCTGTGTATTCTTTTATAGATCGTGTGTTGAACGTCAAAGTTTATTCGATCTATTCTTTTTTTTCAGATTGTGTGTTGAAAGTCAAAGTTTATTCGGTATATTTTTTCTGACTCTGTCTGTGTGTTGTACGTCAAAGTTTATCCGGTCTATTCTTCCAGGTTGTGTATTTTACATCAAACTCTATTCAGTCCATTTCTCGGCCTCTGTGTTGTACATCAAAGTTTATTCGTTCTACTTTTGCAGATTGTTTGCTGTACGCCATAGTTTATTCGATCTGTTCTTGTACACATTGTGTGTTTTAAAAGTTTATTAGGTCTATTTTTGTCATACTGTGTGTTGTACGATAAAGTTTATTCGGTCTAGTACTGTATTTTACAGATTGTGTGTTATACGTCAAAGTTTCTTAGGTTTATTTTTCAGACTGTGTGTTTTACGTCAAGGATTATTCGGTCTATTCTTTTTCATATTGTGTGTTGTACGTCAAGGTTTATTCAGTATAGTCTTTCTATATGGTGTATCGTACACCTAAGTCTATATTTCGTATCGCGGAGGTCTTGTGGCTGCTGTATCCTTTGTAATCGCGGAATCGATGAGTCGTGTTTTATATTATACTTGGTGAGAGCAGTGTACGTCGGATGTTGAGAGTATAATAAATATTTAAAGACTCAATGATTAGTGATTATTTAGATTGTGCGAGTGCGGTATACTGAAGATCTTTTTGCTATTTGCTCTACGTCACACAGACACGATAGGATAGGAAAGGGCTAGAAGTGGAAAGGAATCGGCCTTGACCTTAATTAAGGTACAGCCCCAGTATTTGTCTCGTGTGAAAATGGGAAACCACGGAAAACTATCTTCAGGGCTGCCGACAGTGGGGTTCGAACCCACTATCTTCCGGATGCAAGCCCTAATCGCACGGCCTACTCACCCGGTACACTGCAGGTCTTGTAAATTTAATATCAATAAGGAACTCAGACTACAGTAGAGCAGACTAAGTTCATTACTTTCCTGAACGGTGCCTGTCAGAGTGAGGGTCGTAGTGGTCTTTATGTTTGCTTTGTCAAGTACGCAAATTTCAACGTGGTCGTACAAACTTCAAGTGTTGACCAAATTTCAGTAGATAGCGTGACCGGAAATAAGCACTAAGAGATATGCTTGATCGCGCTTTCCGCAGCAGGAAAGTAAAAAATGGTATAGCGATAAACTTTCGCAGTGTAGCGGGACTGAGCGTAGAAATAATGGTGGAAATTAGACAATAATTAAAGTCGGAAAATCATATGTTAAGCAAGAGTTCGAGTGATACCCAGCAAGTTAAGAAGAGAGAAGACGGGTGTGCCCAACTGAACGAATGGCCCGGTCAGATTTACAAATAAAAACCTATGGATTACGAACCAAGGGCCATGGATGACTGCTTCCCTGGATTGTGACGGCGTAGAGAAGTAAATGATGGTACCATTAGCTTCTCATTTCCATTCCAGACGCACTAGGGCGAGTACTTCTTTTTGCATAATAATAAATTTTCAGCATGTGTAACCAACTGGGAAGAAATAATAATAATAATAATAATAATAATAATAATAATAATAATAATAATAATAATAATATTTTGCTAGGGGCTTTACGTCGCACCGACACAGATAGGTCTTATGGCGACGATGGGATAGGAAAGGCCTAGGAGTTGGAAGGAAACGGCCGTGGCCTTAATTAAGGTACAGCCCCAGCATTTGCCTGGCGTGAAAATGGGAAACCACGGAAAACCATCTTCAGGGCTGCCGATAGTGGCATTCGAACCTACTATCTCCCGGATGCAAGCTCACAGCCGCGCGCCTCTACGCGCACGGCCTACTCGCCCGGTAATAATAATAATAATAATAATAATAATAATAATAATAATAATAATAGGAAGAAGAAGAAGAAGAAGAATATAGTTGTAACTTTGTGTAACTTTGTGAATATGCAAATAGCACCGTCACGTGAGGCTGGTAGTGTTCATTGCAATTTGTAAGGACGGGTGGGTGGGTCTGTTACTGATATTTAATCTTGTATCATTGCCGTTAATTCATATTACAGGCTAATATTTTACTTAACGCAACAGTTTTAATGGTTTGAAGGTGGCGATATTATACCAGCAATTAATATTTTAACGTGGTATTGTTTAGATATAATATCAAAAGAGAGATACTGTAGAGGGAACTTGTTATTTTCTGCAGGTTTCCATTGCTAGTCCCAATTCAATCCTTGAAAGTTCTTTTCTTCTTTGTATTCTAGATGAATAGCCGGCCCCGTGGTGTAGGGGTGGCGTGCCTGCCTCTTCCCCGGAGGCCCCGGGTTCGATTCCCGAACCTGAGGGCTGGTTCGAGGTGCACTCAGCCTACGTGATTAGAATTGAGGAGCTATCTGACGGTCAGACAGTGGCCCCGGTCTAGAAAACCAAGAATAACGGCCGAGAGGATTCGTCGTGCTGACCACACGACACCTCGTAATCTGCAGGCCTTCGGGATGAGCAGCGGTGGCTTGGTTGGCGAAGGCCCTTCAAGGGCTGTAGTGTCATGGGGTTATTCCAGATGTATAGTTTGTGTATAGAATTATTTGTATCTAGTGTTACTCCGCCCACCCTATGGTGTGGTGGTAGCGTGCCTACCTCTTACCCGGAGGACCCGTGTTCGATTCCCGGCCAGGTCCGGGATGTTACCTGGATCTGAGGGCTGGTTCGAGTTCCACTCAGCCTGGGTTATTACAATTGAGGAGCTATCTGACGGTGAGGTTGCAGCCCCGGTCTAGAAAGCCGAGATTAACGGCCGAGAGGATTCGTCGTGCTGACCACACGACACCTCGTATTCTGCAGGCCTTCGGGCTGAGCAACGGTCGCTTGATAGGCCAAGGCCCTCCAGGGCTCTACTGCTATGGGATTAGGTGGGAGTTAGTTTTACTCCAATGGTGATGGTTTGTAATCCGATGATTATGTTGTTTTTGTGTTGAATATTTAGAGTCCTCAGTTCGATATATTATTTCAAGGGTGCAACACTGTAAAGAAATGTAAATCATGTAATATATTGTTGCTTATGGCGTATTTCTTCATGCAGTTTGATAGACTTTCTTGTGAATACTTTTCTGAGGGGATCTCTGTGGTGTGTGGTGATAAAGGTCAGGTATGATAAAAGTTTAATATTTCTTCAAAATTAAAATTCCATTGATACTTAACATGACGATTATGAGATATCCATGATAGGAATGTTGATCGATATTCCGGTATACATTTGTTCTAGGAATTTCTGTCTAAATTATGAGATTTTACAAGGTCAAGTTAGGGTCATTCAATGTGTGAAAATTTTATGTTGTTGTTGTGACGACATAAAGGTTATTTGAGGTCATATCGTAGCAGAAATATAATTTCATTCCGAAGAATCTGGATATGAATACTGTCGTAATTAAATTACGTGGATGGACATGTCGATAGTGCGTGTGGATTTTACCACCGTTGCAGTAATTAGGAATCATCAGATAAAGGGCAGTGGAGATTGCATTATTATTATTATTATTATTATTATTATTATTATTATTATTATTATTATTATTATTATTCCCGGCGTAGAGCTAACCACTCTACCCGACCAATTGCCGAGGTTGCGGATAGTGGAAGCCTTTACCTTCCACCCCTCCAAGGGCCTTCATCGTCTGCACGGAGATGACTTTGCTTTGCTATTATTATTATTGTCATCCACTTCCATGATTATTGTCCATGTAAACCGAGTGTCTTAGTAAGGAATTCCTACTGCAGTGTGTTCAGTTATTAAATGACATTTACAAGTAGTCGCATTTGTCATTCTTACCGCGGAGATTTGGGATTTGTTACTTGGTTTGTGATATCTTTTGGTCTTCGCATCTTAGAAATTGGAGCTTGGAATGTTTGAGAAATCTTGTTTGCATTATTTGGTTATTACCAGTGTTGAAATGCGTCCAGGTGGCACGGTCTCTCTTGGTGTTAATTCTCGATATCCTGCTCGTTATGGTTTGTGATATTGAACAGATGTCTGGATGTTTTCTTATATTTGCGTGAAGTATGAACATTTTGTAAATGTTTCAAGAACTGTTTTATTTTATGAACTTGAGTGTTTTATTTGTGTGCTGTAAAGTTACGGGGACTGTAAAGTTACGGGGATACGGAACGGTTGAAACGGTCAAAAATATCATTTTTTTATATTTTTATATTTTATGAATCTCTAAAGTCTGGTCTTTAAAATGAAGTATCATACATTATAGTTTAACAATTAAAAGTTGCCACAATTTTAATTTAAACTTGCGCTAACAATGAGAAAATCATATGTGTGGAAAGTTTTAACTGCAGTTTTCTCAGTTTCTAATTTTTTCAAATGTATGTTCCTTTTTCTAGGTGACTATTTATCACAGAGCTGTGTAATTTTCATCATTAATTTGTCTCATATTGATTAACATTTTAACGGAGGGATTTCCTGATTTATGTAAAACTGTTTGAAATTTGGCTGTGTTTTAGGAAAAAATATTCTATTTATTGACTGTTTAAAAAAATATGTGTCTGAGTCCCCGTAAGTCCAATTACAAAAACGCTCCGTCAGTATGTCAAATAAGGTTTGAATAAAATGTGACATAAATTTCATTTTCATAACTTTATTAGATCCTGAGAAAAAGGAACATGAATTAAACAAATTTAACATTGGTAAGATAGGCGGCTTCGTATCCCCTTAAGTGCAAAGTCGATTGTTCAAATCCACCAGTTTAGGTGTGTGATTTATTCCTTTTGTTCCAGATGAGTTAATGTGTTACTCTAAATTAGATATTTATTCAGTTATTTTGAATACTAGGTGTAGACACTTTCCTAGGTGCGTTGACGATCATTGGTAAGGATCCTACCGTGATGCAACACGAAAATGGGATAGAACACTGATAGAAATAAATTCTTACATCGTGTGTTCGAACTTTAAACGATGGCAGCACTGCACAGAGACGATCAAACTATAGTGTGCAAGGGTGGAGGGGAGTTGCAGTGCTTACTACAACGCAGTAGAGTTAACAAGTCCAGGTAGAGTAAGTGCTTTCTTTTTTTTGTTAGTTGCTTTACGTCGCACCGTCACAGATAGGTCTTATGGCGAGGAGAAGTGCTTTCTAATAGGCATCAACACAGTAGTGAATGTTCAAAAGATTTTCGATGAGAACTATTTAGATATTAAGTAAGTTTCATTTGTCCATTTTTGCCTTTTCTTGCGTTTTTTACAGGATAAGACCTTTTCAGTCTTTTTAGGTCTTAATGGCTTTCTTTTTGGAACTACACCTCCTTCCGACTACATTTATACACCCCACTCTCAATGCGAATATTCATTAGTTCATTCATCATCCTTAAACATTTCAGGAGGAAGAGAAAATGAAATTAAAATGAGATGAAAACATGAAATTTAGCTCGAAAAAATAAGGGGTATAAAATTATGTGTAAGATAACTGAAATATTAAAAGAAGAAAATTTTGATTTGATTTTTTAAACAGGAAAATCTCACTTGCTACAATTATGAACCCTAAACATCCGTTGATGTGGAGAGAATTTTCTCAATGTTTTGTAACGTTCTCTCTGAAAACTGACGATCCTTTACACTTAAGAACATGGAGATGAATATTGTGATATACTGCAAAACTAACTGAGGTAAGGTTTCCGAATTCCAATTTCTGTAACCCTAGTGGGATTCCAATTATAGGTACTAATTTCAGTTTCTTTCTTCAGGATGTCCAGCACGTGTTCGATGAATTCATTCTAGGTCCTAAAAACATGTCATACTTAATTCTGCAAGTACCATTTTTAACAAACATGGAACTGTTTTTTTTAAATTATGCTAATAAAAAAGCCGGGCTGACTGGCTCAGACGGTTAAGGCGCTGGCCTTCTAACCCCAACTTGGCAGGTTCGATCCTGGCTCAGTTCGGTGGTATTTGAAGGTGCTCAAATACGACAGCCTCGTGTCGGTAGATTTACTGGCACGTAAAAGAACTCCTGTGGGACTAAATTCCGGCACCTCGGCGTCTCCGAAGACCGTAAAAGTAGTTAGTAGGACGTAAAGCAAATAACATTATTATTATTATTATTATTATTATTATTATTAAAAAATATATAACCTCTGAGAGAAGAAATATTTCACTCATACTTTTTTCACTGTATATTTCATACTACCAGAATTTTGCATTTTTAAACATTATATTCCTTTATTAAATATGCAATTAAAACAAAAATTATAAATGAATTTGTATAGCATTTTTGCATCCTTATTGGCTGCTTTCTTGCACTTTTATGAATAACTTTAGGACTTCTTACATGTTTTTAGGCAGTGTATACGCCTTCACCTTCCGAGCTCTACTTATAACTATTATTCACTTACCTTCAACGAACATCCAAAAGAATGTACTAATGTGGAAGTAATGTAGCAACAGCGTGAGGAATATACATAATGTTGTGTCAGTGTGGATGTAGAGCTGCAACAGAGAATAAGATCACATTATTTCAGCACTGTTTACTTTTGGTAAAACTACAGCATTATTAGCCTATGCA
Organism: Anabrus simplex; assembly: GCF_040414725.1. NCBI lineage: Eukaryota > Metazoa > Arthropoda > Insecta > Orthoptera > Tettigoniidae > Anabrus > Anabrus simplex. The sequence goes on from NC_090266.1 coordinate 1,139,336,943, forward strand.
ATTCATAAAAGTGAATATATTAAGTATAGAATCGAAAAATAATAAAGTGGGAACTGATTTCACTAAAGCTCACGTAACAGCAGCTAAAAAATAACGGCACTGATTGTCATAACAATTACTGTAACAAGCAAAATGGGCTTTATATGAAGATCATAAAATGAAACAGACAGGTTTCGGCACTAAAAGCTCAATCGTAAGCCTCCACACTCGACGAACTTAATTCCTATAATTTTACACTATTTTGCTACTAATATTGAAGAGAGGAATATAGTTTGGTAAGTTTGAAATCGCTGAGACTAATCGACATTAACAAATATTAATTATCACTTATTGAAGAATTGTTCCTTATTAGTTTAACAACTATTTTGCTACCCATTTTATGTCGCACTTTGATGACGATGGGATGGTCTTAATTAAGGTGCGCGCGGCTGTGAGCTTGCATCCGGGAGATAGTAGGTTCGAATCCCACTATCGGCAGCCCTGAAGATGGTTTTCCGTGGTTTCCCATTTTCACACCAGGCAAATGCTGGGGCTGTACCTTAATTAAGGCCACGGCCGCTTCCTTCCAACTCCTAGGCCTTTCCTATCCCATCGTCGCCATAAGACCTATCTGTGTCGGTGCGACGTAAAGCCCCTAGCAAAGAAAATTAATTAAGGTACGGCCCCAACAGCGCTTCAGCCCTGATGGGCCTTAATCTACCAAGCGACCGCAGCACAGCATGAATACCTGCAATTTCGACATGACGCATAATCAGCACAACGAATTCCCCACGCAGTAATTTTTGTCTATCTAGACCGAATACGCAGAATTTTAAGTCTGGAAATGGAAAACCACAGAAATTTATGTCTAGCACAGAGGGGGTGGGATTCGAACCCACTGTCTCCAGAATTACACGTATACGAACTGCGTAGCCAAATCGCTCGAAGTAAGAGGTTTGGTCATACATAATCTCCTTTAAGTAATCGATGTTCGTAACTTTAATAGCCCGTATTAGGTGTATTTAGTCTTGATATTTCTATGTACTATCGATGAAGTTTATGACAACATATCATAATATTCAAAATATTATTGTGCAATTTAATTCATAGAAGGATAAGTCACTAATAAATTCCTTGTCGCCCACTTTAAAGAACGAATATTACTTATGAAGAATATTCATGGCTTAGGCTTGTCATCCAAGAAAACTTATGTTACATTTTTTAAAGCGTGAACATTAACATTGAGTTTTAATGCAAGTTGCCTCATAAATCTTTAATACACCCGTTCTCATAAAAACCAGAACACCTTGAAAGACTAGAGATAGGAAGTTCACATTCAAAGGACATGACCATTAGTATGTTTTGAAGAAATGATTAGCACTGGAACCATGTCGGCCCTCAGATTCAATGTCCGCATCGATATGTCGGCGCACTACCACCCACTGATAAAATGTGCCGGCGGCTCTTGTTGGCGCTATAAACCGAAGGTGATGGATCAGTGTAACTTGAGCAGACGTGCAGGATGCCTCGCAGATGCATGCGAGAACATGAGTGTATTATGAAATAAAAATCCACGGCCTGATTCCAGTTTCAACCGGGTCAGGAATGGAATGAATGAACCCCTTGACCTAGCGACGAGGGTAAGAATTATGCCGGTTGCCGAAGCCTATCGCACTCCTATGGGGCATTAATTAGAATCTGACAGATGAAATTATATTGGAAGGTATTGCTGGAGTGAAAGATGACAAGAATAACCGGAGTATTCGGAGAAAAACTTGTACCACCCCCGCTTTGTACAGTACAAAAATATCATATCGAGCGACCGGGATTTGAACCACGGAACCCAGCAGTGAGAGGCCCGCGTGCTGGCACCTAAGCCATGGGCGTTTTTAAATATTATAATACACGCATTAATCGCACGATTAACGCAAAGGAATGCACTCTGCATATCTATAAACTTAGTGAACGTATTTACGTCACTTATATGTGAGGTTATATAACTGCAGAGCTGACGCAAGTTGATATTCACTAAATTTAGTGTATGGTTATTACTCACATTCTAGTATTTTAGAATAATATTACCATATATAGGCTCATGTTCATAAAAGACAGAGCACCTTAAATGACTAGAAACAGGAAGTTCATATTCACAGGACATGTTCATTAGTATCTTCTGCAGAAAAGATTAGCGTTTCAGTCACCTAGGTTCAGCATGTGCCCTGTTGCCTAGTAGACACTGGGTCCTCCATGGGCACTGATAACTTGTTCCATGCGTGATAGCATCGACGCGTATTACGCGCGAAAGGCGTCCTGGGGTATAACAATCCATACTGCATTCGCCTGGTTCCACAGTTCATCTTTGGTGGTCAGCATTGGGTCACAGAACCGCACCCGTTGTTCACCATATCCCACATATTTTCGATTGGTGACAAGTCCGGTGATTGGGTGGGCCAGGGTAATAGTCTGACATCCTGTGACAACAAGAAGGCACGTGTTCCTGCAGCAACATGTGGTCGCGCGTTGTCCTGCTGAAATGTGGCGTCTGGGGAGTCGTGCAAAAAAGGGAAAGGCTACGGGTCGCAGCATGTCATTCACGGAGGTCAAACTGGCCACAGTGCCTTGGACATGCATCAGCTGTGATTTGTGGTTGTACCCAATAGCACCCCACACCGTAAGGCCTTGAGTTGGCACTTTATGTCTTGTGCGAATGCAGTCAATGTGATGCCTCTCCCCCTGTATGCGCCGAACCAAAATGCGGCCATAATTTGAAACAAACAGAACCTGGATTCGCCATTCCTGTCACCATTGACGTCGTTCCATACACCATTGCAGTCTAGCATGAATACGCACATTAGTCGAAGGTAGGCGGAGAAGTGGACGACGCGCCGGTAACCCAGACTGTAATAAACTGCGACGGACTGTCACTCCTGATAGTGTACGATGTGTTACACTGTTCTACTGTTGCGTCAGAACCGAGGAGGACCCAGATCTGTCCTGCAATGCCATTCGGATGAGGTGTCGAGTGGGGGCGGGGGGATGTCTGGGTGGTGCGACCAGACCCATCTCGTTGTGTTCTTCTGTGAACCATTCTGTAAACTGTAAACACTCGCTGCAATGCCGACAAACTTCGTCCCACACGAGTAGCAATTTCCCGAATGGATGCCTCACGTTCCCCCATGCCAATAATGCGCCCTCTTTGAAACTCACTCATTTGACGGTATGGTTCTCGCATACGTATGCGAGGGATCCTGCACGTCTGCTCAAGTCACACTGGTCCATTACCTTCGTTTTATAGCGATAAAGGGAGCCGCAGGCACATTTTAACAGTCGGTGGCGGTGCGCCGAGATATCGATGTTTACCTTGAACCTGAGGGCTGACATGTTTCCAATGCTGATTACTTCTTCAGAACTTACTAATACACATGTCCTGTGAAGATGAACTTCCTATCTCTAATCTTTCAAGGTGTTCTGGTTTTTATGAACATGAATGTATTTGTCATTTCTTCTGCTTGTCACACATTCACCATTGAACTACTTCAAAACTCAGTTCTATCCCTAGTTGCCTTCTCAGTGCTTCAGGCTCCTAGAGTTATCTTCAATTTGTGACGAAGTCGATAAACATATCCGTACCTCTAACTCCCTAATCCATGTTTTCACCTAAGTGATAATTAATATTTTATATTCTAAACTAAAATTTTATAATCGTCATCATTACCTGTAGGCGTAAACACAGAAGAATAACAGGTCTGGATATTGGGAATGTTCTGTAGGATACATAAATTAACATGTACTAGTAAAATCACAGTTTTCTCACTCTACCTTTCTCAAATCAATTGGAAAATATATTTACTCTTAAGTCATATCTTATTTTCAGATCTTAGCAATCTAAAACACTGTTCTCAGCCTCATTTGCAAAGACTCAACCATTAACATTCGCAGAATGACATTGATTGTCGATCAGTATGTATTCATCAACAGGGCTTATGACAATCCACTAAGCCCAAAGTACGAACTCTGCATTTATATAGATCATTTACCAACGTTGGTGCTCATTGTGCGGTTATTAGCTACCGTGCCATACTTAACGTACAGAGTTGAGGTAAGTTCTCCTGAATAGATGGAATAATACAGGGTCATCGAGAAAAGAATATCCATATTTTTACAATGATGCTTCCAGTAGCATAAACATATTGGAGCGAATATAGTCTTACAATGAAAAGGAAAGAATGGAGTATTTTAAAACCGTTGCTGATAGTCGTTAGTCAAGTTGCCTGACCTTTAATTGACTGGATGAGACAATCCTTGCAATGAATAATGCACGTGTGCTGTGTAGCCAAGCCGGGCCAGTACGATGTGGACCATCCAGCAGAAAGCTCATTGTGAGCTTTGTTTCACAGAATTGGAATCAAAAGTCCTTGTTCAACGTAATTTTAAAACAATTTATCAGTGTTGCGATGTGTCAGACAATGTGCGCATGGAGCGATTTGGCCATGTGGATTAGGGTCGCACAGCTGTGATTTTGCATTCGTGAAATAGTAGGTTCGAATCCCACTGTCGGCAGCCCTGAAGATGGTTTTCTGCGGTTTCCCATTTTCACACCATACAAATGTTTGGGCTGTACCTTAAGGCCACGGGCACTTACTTCCCACACCTAGCCCATCCCTATCCCATCGTCGCCGTAAGACCTATCTGTGTCGGTGCGAAATGAAGGTAATTGTAACAATGCTCGCAAAGCAATACATGCTCAGATTCCGAAAGGCTGGAGTGGTGGAGGTGGCCTTATTCCCCGGCCGCCTTGGAACCCTGACCTTACTCCATTGGGCTTTTTCTGGGGATACACTGAGATCATTATTTCTAATTCTTCTTAATCTGTTTACCCTCCAGGGTCGGTTTTTCCCTCGGACTTAGCGAGGGATCCCACCTCTACTGCCTCAAGGGCTGTGTCCTGGAGTTTCATACTCTGGGCCGGGGATACAACTGGGAAGAATGACCAGTACTTAGCCCACCTCCAATGCTGAACAGGGGCCTTGCGGGGGAATGGAAAGTTTGGAAGGGATAGACAAGGAAGAGGGAAGGAAGCACCCGTGGCATCAAGTTAGGTATTATCCCGGCATTTTCCTGGAGGAGAAGTTGGAAACCACGGAAAATCACTTCCAGATGGCTAAGGTGGGAATCAAACCCACTTCTACTCAGTTGACCTTCCGAGGTCGAGTGGACCCCTTCAAGCCCTCGTACCATTTTTCAAATTTCGTGGCAGAGCCGGGAATCGAACCCGTGCCTCTGGAGGTGGCAGCTAATCACATTGACCACTACACCACAGAGGCGAACGAATATACCTCTCGAACGAAGATTTACTATATTTCAACTTCGAGGTTAGAAAAAAACCGTTTATATAATATATGTGATGCATAACCAACATGCCATTTTCTTTGTAAAATAGAAATAGACATGTGAGTTTCCCGTATCATATTGTATACAATTAATGATCCTCTTAAGCGGAAATTCTCTAAGCAGTTCTTACAGGTATTTCTATTTTTTGTTTATTTTGCCCTTGTCATCGTTTTTGAAAAATTCTAACTCGTTTCATGCGGGACAACGTTTAAAAGTGAGTGGAAAGATATTAGTAGCAGTGCATTATCAATCTTGCTTTCCGGTGTGATGATTGATGGTTCGCGATTGTTTCCTTGTGTCAGCTGCCTCGTTTTAATTTGTCTTGTCAGTCACGTTACTCGCCAGCGGCTTTTCTCATCCAGGTTGCTTGTAAGGATAATCACTCACTGCTCGTACTATACCGTGTTATTCATCCGCCCCTTCCAATGTAGTTTTATGTTACCCAACTAACGTGCGACATAGTTATATGGCGGCTATTCCCCATACTAATGTCCAGTGAGCACATTCTACACACGATTCTGAACTCTACCGACAGGTTATATCGTCCGCTCGCTAAAAATGACGCCTTGAGATTATGTAGCGACGTCCGTTGACCATGTAACAATGTTAATGTGTCGTGCCCCGATATTGGGTGAAGCGAAGAGGGGAATCGATACATAAAACTGGGTAACAGGGCAGTAATTAATGCCTTAAACACCGAAGCGAATGGCGAATATAGGCTACTCTCGTTGTACTACCAGCACGTTCACACCAGTGTAACGTAGCGGATCTAGTTAGGCGTTAGCCGAGCAATCGACGGAATGTTCCATTTCCGGTTCGATCCCTGCGTTCTTCAAATGTTTGTGTATCGGTATCATGTTTGAATACGTAATCACAGGTCCACGTTTGCCACATTAGAACGACGCTGTTATGCATCGTGTGCCCTGCGCACACTCTGCCGGTTAGGGCCTGATTGTAATCTCCACTGTCATTTGGCTTGTTTTCTACAGAGGAATACGTTGACATACTCCTCTTTTATGGGGAAGCAAGACGAAACGCGTGCCGGGCACTATTTCTGTTCCAGGAACGGTATCCCGACAGGCGACACCCATCTGCAACGACATTCCACCGTGTTGAAAAACGCCTACGGACAATGGGCGTGATTTTCAAGCAGCCACCAGTCCGCGATAGGCCCGTTCCATCGGGAGAAACAGAAAAGGCTGTTCTGGAGGCAGCTCGTAATAATCCACACATCTCTACAAGGGCGATAACACAACAGGTTTACACCAGGCAGTCTTCCGTCTGGCGAATACTGCATGAACATACATTTCACCCATACCATCTTGAGTTACACCAACAACTCAATGGGCGGGATTTCGAAGCACGATTGGAGTTCTATCGATGGCTATTAGGCAGGTTGGACAATGATGCAGAATTCGTATCGCACATCTTGTTTCCGGGCGAATTGCGAATCGACAATAGTGGGAACGTCAGCCGCCACAACGTACACTATTGGAGTCCGGACAATCCTCACTGGGTGTGACAGGCGGCCCATCAAATACGATGGGGAGTGAATATGTGGTGTAGAATCTTGGGGAATCACTTGATTGGACCTTATTTCTTTCAGGGCCATTGAACGAGGCCACACTATCTGCGCTTTCTGCGCCAAGAACTCCCACTGCTGGTGGAGGATGTGCCCTTGCACGATCGTTTGACGGAGTGGTTGCAACAGGATGGAGATCGGCCACATTCGACTTTACCCGTACGTAACCATCTGAACGGGGAACTGCCAAGGAAATGAATAGGACGAGGAAGCCCTGTTTCTTGGCCCTACAGATAATCGGATTTAAAGCCGTTAGACTTTTTCTTTTGGGGGCATTTGAAGAACGTCGTTTACACCCAAGGGCCGGAAAAACCGACCAGCACCAGTAACTCATCACGGACACCTACCAAGCAATTGCACCTGGAATGCTTCAGCTCGCAAGACGATCTATTGGACACCGAGCCCGAATGTCCATAAACCAAAACGGTCATCATATCGACCATTTGCTGCGATAAAACATTGACAGGCTGTTGTGTTCCAATTATTTTCGGTCCGTATATCCCCTGCCTGCTAACTAATTTTTCCCTGCTTAGGGCCACAAACACACTCATTCACACACAATTTCCGTGAAAGCGGGTAATGAATTTAAATTACGTGCGAAACGTATTAAATAAATATTTCAAAACTGAGGAATCATCTCCCCGTATTCGAACATAGCACCTCACACGTATGTTCTCTCAGCCGCGCCTTTACCAACCACGCTACGGCTCCGTACGGCATAGCTGCAGCTTACAGCATACATTAGGTCTACTGCGTCTCAATATCAATTTAGTGATTCGCCGACGCATCAGATTGATATGATCTAGAAGTTGCACGCATGCCTTCAAGTGTTTAATATGAGTATAATACTATGGCGTCCTATCGTGGTGAGGTGGTAAATGCGAAAATATCCGGTTGTGTTGACAGAGCATACCGGCAGGGCAGATGTCTTCAGTACGGAATTAATATTGCCGGTTGCATAAAACCAAATTGGAAGAGGCGGCTGAATATACGTTGGAGACTTCTATATGCACAACAAGTATAAAGGAAAGGAGCTTTTTTTGTAAATACTGATTTATTTCAGTTTGAAAAGAACTCTGGTTCAATAACTCTCATAACATAGGTTTCTAATTTATTTTGCCGTATTGTCTGTAATATCTGCTTTTACGACACTTTTTTATTTATCTTGTATATTGTAATGTGAAAACATCTACGAATATTTATTTATTTGGCATGTCTACTTGTGTAATGAAATGTCATGTAACATTTTAGTCCATGTTTTGAACTGTCGTCTATTGGTAGAATCTACCGTGCATATTTAATTTAAAATATGTAAAATTATTATTATTATTATTATTATTATTATTATTATTATTATTATTATTATTATTATTATTATTATTATTATTATTATTATTATTATTATTATTATTATTTAATTTTGGTGTGTATTTTCCACCCAAATTTTTCTTCGTTGTATACATTTGTCTTCTAACTGTGTTAGTATTGCGTTTGCTGGCTGACTATTTGTATGGGATCGTTATTTGCATTGTTCGGCACGTTAATTAAATGACACCTCATGTACGCATCTTAGCGTTATCCACGCCCCCCTCCATTCCAGATTATCTAACCTCTTGGCTTATTGTTTAACAAAAGCAAATATAATTTCGTACTATCACTAATGGTGGTAGTAGTAGTAGTAGTAGTAGTAGTAGTAGTAGTTTTTTTGTTATGGCAGAGAAAATCTTTTAAAGACACCACTCTGTGTGGGAGTTGGATTTCCACCAACTAAAATCCCCTGCCCTCTTCACTCAGACCATTCTGGAACTGCTTGTCGGCATGACATCAGAATGGAGTGATGTATGTTATTAAGTTCTTCCTTTCTCTTCTTTCTCCTTCATCCCTATAATGCTTGTCGCCATTGCCTTTACTGTGTTCCAGGCAAACGGGCTCTCTAACATAATCTGAACCAGATTCCCTGGCGTGAGTTGTCGGCCAAGTTGTTGGCAGGCTTTTCTTCGTTCTTCTTCCCATCGAACACAGTAGAAAAAGGTGTGTTCTACTGTATCCCTTTCAGAACAGTACCAACAACCATCTCCCTGCGTCTTTCCCATCTTCATGGCGTATACGCCGAATCTTCCATGTCCTGTCAGGATCTGCGACAGATAGTAATCTACGTGCCGATGTCTACATTTAAGCCAGTCTCCTATGTTGGGTATTAGCTTTTTTGTCCATTGGCCAACATCGGTTGTGCCATCCCATCGGTCTTGCCAGTCTAGTGAGAGTTGGTTCCTCGAGGCTTTCTTTTCCTCAGCAGATATAGTTGCACCCCTTTCATGCCAAAGTTTTCTCTCTTCAACGAGGAGGTCAGTGGGAATACTGGCAGCTACAACTTGTAAAGCTGCTGTCGAAACAGTTCGATATGCACAGGTAACTCTGAGCAGCATTTTCCTCTGTACTCTTTCCATAGCTCTTCGGTGAATCTTCCTCCTGAGTGCATTGTGCCAGATAGGTGCAGCATAAAGTAAAATGGAATATACTGCAGAGCACATAATCTGTCTCTTAACTGTTCTTGGTCCCCCGATGTTAGGCATAAGTCTGGCTAATGCCGATGCCTTCTTCTCTGCCTTTTGGATTACTGCCTTCACATGTGCACCAAATGTGCAATTCCTGTCAATAAGAACCCCAAGGTATCGTACAGACTTTCCTGGGATAATCACTGTATCATTTAATAAGAAACGGACATTTTTCCAATTTCTGGAACCTTTCAAAATTACAGCCTCAGTCTTATGTGGAGCCAATCTCAACTTATTATTTACCATCCAAAGGTTAACTCGCCTCAGTGATTCATTTACTCGGAAGGTCAGTTCTTCTACATTCTCTGCTATTACCACTATTGCAAGGTCATCTGCATAACCAATAAATGTTGTCCCTTTTGTCAGCTGCAGGCGTAAGACACCATCATATAGAATGTTCCACAAGGTGGGTCCTAGGACAGATCCCTGTGGAACGCCAGCACTCATTTCAAGATATTCTAAATTCTTCGTCCTTTGAAGTACTTAACGATTATTTGTTGTAGATACTGAGAAATGTTAATCCTACGAAGTTCTCTCAAAATAATGCTCCAAGAAGCAGTGTTAAAAGCATTTTTGACATCTAGCGTTATCAAGGCAGCCCATTTCTCACCGCTTTCTGCCTGTATTTGAATCACCCTCTCAATAGCTTGGGTTGTGGTTCTACCCTTTCTAAATCCAAAGTGGTTCGATGAAAGTCCTCCCTGTTGTTCAAGTTCTTTCTCCAGTCTAGTTTTAATCAATCCTTCGTAAAGTTTGCTCAAGGTGTTTAATAAGCACAGTGGCCTGTATGCTGATGGATCTAATGATAGTTTCCCTGCCTTCAATAACAGCACTAGCTTGGCTACTTTCCACTGATCGGGGAATTCACGCTTTTTTAATAAATCATTGAAGACTGATAAGATCCAACCAGGTGTCACCTCAACTGCATACTTAATGGCTTCTGGTGGGATTCCATCTACACATGGTGCCTTACCAGTCTTCATATTGCGTGCTACCTCCTGTAACTCAACCACAGTGAAGGGTTCTGCAACACAAAAATCTGATTCCGTTTCAAGTCTGTCATTAGTACAAGGGAACAACTCCATTGCTATGGCTTTCCTTCTATCGGCTGGGAGCTGAACTGGTACCCTGTTGATTATTCGACCGGTCACTATCTTATATCCCGCTCCCCAGATATCACTGTCTACATCTTCGCATAGCTTTTGCCAGAGATTTCTCTTAGAATCCTTTATTAGCTTCATTAGTTGCCTCTTTGATGCCTTATAGTCAGCTACTAATGGTATTAAGTTGACCTGGCTGATTTTTTCCTAGATCTTGTAAGAATTCGTCTCTTGCGATTGCAGTCTTTCCTTTGCATGTCTATTTCATTGTTCCACCAGTAAGGAACTCGTGTTTTATATTTTGTTGATCCCCTCAATCGGCTGGTCCTACAAGCATCTTTAAGAGCAGCAGTTACATCTTTTAGAGTATGTTGCACTGTATCTACAGTTTGTGACATCCACTCGATTGCAATTTTAAAGGTTTCCCAATTATAGTTCCACACCGTTTTCGTGATACCATTAAGCTTCTTCGATCCCTTAACTTGAAAATAAATAAAACGATGGTCGCTGAGAGATTCATCTTCCATAACTTCCCAGTCAACAATGAATGATGCTATACCCTGCGTTGAGCAGGTGACGTCTATGAAAGACTCTGAGTTCCCTCTGGAAAAAGTTGGTAAGATTCCAGTGTTATGAACCACCAAGTCTAGGGTCGTTATCCATTCTGCCCAATATTCTCCCCTACGATCTGCAGTTGGTGCCCCCCACAGAGGCGACTTGACATTTAGGTCTCCGAGAATGATAGATTCAATACCTGACGCCATGCAGTCCTGAACTATTGCATCTACTTCAGCTTTGAAAATATCAAAAGGGATGTTAGGAGAGATATAGCAACAATAAATCTGATATTGCTGAAGTTGAATACACAAATATCCTTCTTCTGCCCTTATGCTTAGCACCTCCAACTTATCATTTAAAAAATATGCAGCTACATCACATCTTTTGTCCGTGAACCAACCACCTTCGGCTACTCGCCTTCTGTTTGGCTCGCTAACAAGCACTAAGTCTACTTTCTTTTCCAAGGCTGTCGCATACATGATGTCATGACTGTCGGATTTCCTCATGAGATTCGCCTGCAGTATGTCCATTATTGGTCGTTTAAATTCAACTTCCTTGCCTCTAATATTAGCTTCCTCTAAGTAGGGCATTTCATTTGATCTGAGCGGTGGCCCTCCACTTGGCACATGGTGCAAAACGAAATGTTCCCACAGTCCTTCGCCAAATGGCCTTCTTGTCCACAATTTAGACAGCTCCGTGACCGGTCATCCTTAACGTCGCAGTGTGGCGCTTTATGTCCAAATCCAAGACATTTAAAACACCTTGCAACTGTAACTTTTTCCTTCACCATACAGGTTGCCCATCCCACATTTATTTTCTTTTTCTTTAACAGTATTTTCGATGGTTCCGTTGGCAATATTACGGTAGCATTCAGATTTCCGAACCTCCCCGGTCTTACGGACGTAATATTGATCTGAGATTCTTCCACAGCAGCTTCTAAGGAGAGTGCTGCTCTGAGATAGTTTTCATTTAAATCCGGATCCATACCGTACACTAGAATTGTTGTCTCCTTCCTTTTTGTTGAAACCTCTATTTCCTTGACGTTTTTAGTTATCTCACGTTGTAATACGCCAGCCTTGCCTTTGCCTTCTACAGTAAGTATAAGGTCATCCTTTGCTGTTTTCCTTATTCGTTTTATTTTAAGGCCAATTTTTTCGATGTTTACTCCTTCCTTTACTGTTTTAAGCAATTCGGCGTACGTTTTACCCGCAGCTTTGCACGTAACTGTTTCCTGAGTATTGTCATTTAAGGATTTCTTTTTCGATGTTAATCCCACAGAAACAGCCTGTTTTACCTGCGTTTTACCCGATTCCAAGCACCCTATTTCAATATCACTCTTACGAAACATCCATTCCAAGATTTTCCTTATATAATTCCGATCAAGGGTATCCGGGATAGTTATCAGCACCTTCTTTCTTGCATGAGTCTCAATTATCTCTCTCCAGTGGGTGAGACATGAATACAGGCTCTGCAGGTCACTTACTCCATCTTGATTAAATGAATATGGTATTACATATACATATCGCAGCTTCTCCCGCTCTCCTCCTCGACTCGTGTAGGTTTGCGTAACAGTGCGCAGGAATTCCGTCTTACCTTCCTCCAGATTAGAGTTCAGCAAGTCAGAGATTTCTGTATGCATATTCTTCATGCTTCTCATAATTCCATCCTCCTCTGTAAGATGTTTGGGATTTACAACCATTGATATATCCCAATCAGTCCATTTCCCTATATTTCCGGATATGACGTGCGTGTTACTGTAAACACAGTCAGGCCATTCCTTATCCAATACCTTCGCAAACTCGTCAAAGCACGTAGCTTCCAAGAGGGTCTGCTCAATATCTAGCACTCTGTCACTGAATTGCGCCTGTGTCCCAACATCACGGGTTATTTTCTTACTGGAGGTAGTGCCCTGTTCCAAATCACTCCTAGCCTTTGGATCTTCATTCACATCAAATTGTTCCCATTCCCACGAACGACTACGGATTATTTCTGCCATTTTCCCCATTTCTTTAATACCTTTCTATTATCTCCGCTTTGGTATTGGGAGTCATCTTAACTAATGCTAATAAGTCTTCACTATGCTTGACTAACTTATCAATTTCTAGTCGCATCTCTTCTAATCCTACTCTTTGGTTTATAGTCTTCGTACTCTGTAGTAGTAGTAGTAGTAGTAGTAGTAGTAGTAGTAGTAGTAGTAGTAGTAGTAGTAGTAGTAGTAGTAGTAGTAGTAGTAGTAGTAGTAGTAGTAGTAGTAGTAGTAGTAGTAGTAGTAGTAGTAGTAGTAGTAGTAGTAGTAGTAGTAGTAGTAGTAGTAGTAGTAGTAGTAGTAGTAGTAGTAGTAGTAGTAGTAGTAGTAGTAGTAGTAGTAGTAGTAGTAGTAGTAGTAGTAGTAGTAGTAGTAGTAGTAGTAGTAGTAGTAGTAGTAGTAGTAGTAGTAGTAGTAGTAGTAGTAGTAGTAGTAGTAGTAGTAGTAGTAGTAGTAGTAGTAGTAGTAGTAGTAGTAGTAGTAGTAGTAGTAGTAGTAGTAGTAGTAGTAGTAGTAGTAGTAGTAGTAGTAGTAGTAGTAGTAGTAGTAGTAGTAGTAGTAGTAGTAAGGTCGAGTCTGTGAAAAATTGAAATTTTCTGGTCGACATTTAATATAACATATGCCATTCTCTTAACGTTTTCATGTCACAAACCACCCATTGTTTGGGGTCCTTGCTTTGTTGCTTGTTACGTTATGTGTCATCTCCTCTTATCTGATGGACACATTTTAATTTTGGTGGCTTTGATGTTTATTACGGGATTTTGGTTGGGCGTCGGTAACTGGTTGGTTCTGTTTATATTATTTTTCCCTTCATATCCTTGATTTAGTTGGGATTGTTTTCCGCTATAATTTTATTATCATTTAGTCTTGCTTGGTTAATTTGTGTAATTTTTTTCGCGGTTGGAGCCACAAACTTCTTTGTATGTGTGTCCTTGTGTGTGACTTGTAATTATTTGTGTAGGAAGTGTAGCAAATTTCAATTTTAATTAGAGTTAGTAGTTGCGGGCCCGTATACTGATGATCATCCATCTAAATTATTAATGAATTTCCCGGATACTAATTATCTACTCTTTATCGTTCAAATTTCTATGTCATGGTTGCAACCCATTTTAATTTTAATATCTTAGTCTTTCTATACCTTAAGTAAACGTTATTGACAATTTTATTTAATGATATGAGTTTTAAGTTTTCCAATAATTGATTATTTGAAGAAGCCTAGGTTGATATCAGCTTAATTTATCGTAATTTAAAATTCATTATGTAATATTGTTTCTCGTTTTAATTTTGTTTGCGTTTTAGTTTTTAAACGTATTTATATATATAACTCTACATAACATTCCATTTTTAATGTATTAAGTACAATTATATAATTTGGTTTTAATCTTGCCTCTTATTTAGTAGCTGTAGCTAGTAATATTTACCTGGCAACCCTTCATGCGTTAATGTTAAGATCCAGCCTTTTATCCTCCATGTTTTGGCCCTTCACGCGTTGTATTTTGTGCTACTGCCCTCATGGTACGTAATTGTGTTTTGTTTTCATTTTGCTATTTATGCATTTGCATTGTTATGTCTGTGTACATCTTAATGAAGTTGCAATATTACTCGTTACTTCTTCTTTTTCTTTTACTTCTTCTTCTACTACTTCATCTGTTTACCCTCCAGGGTTGGTTTTTCCCTCTGACTCAGCGAGAGATCCCACCTCTACCGCTTCAAGGGAAGTGTCCTGGAGCTTCAGACGCTTGGTCGGGGATACAACTGGGGAGGATGACCAGTACCGCGCCCAGGCGGCCTCACCTGTTATGCTACTGTAAACAGGGGCCTTGCTGGGGGAGGGGAAGATTGGAAGGGATAGACAAGGAACAGGGAAGGATGCGGCCGTGGCACTAAGTTACGTACCATCCCGTCATTTGCCTGGAGGAGAAGTGGGAAACCCCAGCTGTACGTTAATTAAGGCCACGGGCTCTTCCTTCCCATTCCTAGGCCTTTCGTGTTCCATCGACGCCATAAGACCTATCTGTGTCGGTGCGACGTAAAGGCAATAGCAAAAATAAAGTGCTTCCTCACACTTCCTGCAATAACTATGAAATGGGAACGTAGCTACGAAATCTAAAACTGCCGACCATATACGGATTATTATGCTATTTAAATCCAAAATATAAGATCAAATTTACCACAAGCACACGAAATGAAAGTGTTACATCTATGCATTGTTACAGATACACGTAATGTGTTGGGCTACATTAATATCAAAATAAAGTAACTTAGAAGAAATAGGAAATTACCTGCAATGTTAGGGTGAAGATCCACATGAAGTCCACCAGTAGAAATGTGCACATAAGATTCGTGTGGATAGTATTCCGCAGACAACGGAGATCTCTGAAAACAGTCGGAGAAACAGTTACAAAGTATCACTTAGCAGTATAACACAACAAGGGTAATTCAAAGGTCACTTAGGTTATTTCATGGTGAACTGTGTGTGAAATTTCACGCAAAAACTCACAAGATGTAAAGTATAGTATCGTTTCTCTCCGTAATCCTAAACCTAAACTAAAAAAGAGCTGTATGTAGAGTAATATGGGAATGACAGTTTACAGCATGAAGTCTGAAAGGTTGAAATGCTACTGGTCAGTTGTGTGACCATGTAAGTTGGTTCTATAAGGAATCTGGGGTGAAATGACCGTTTCTACTAAAATTCAATATGTATACCTGTTTTAATTTTTAACACAGCAGGCTCATTACGTCCTATGCAGACAGTAGTAGCCTTATACCCGTGATAAGGAAAACTGAGAAGGTCCATTAGATTAGTCATCTAAGTTTCAACTATATGATACGGTACCTTGAATTTATATTATGTATTAAACATCTTTAACAAACGTTGGGGGGAGGGGGGTTATTTTTGGGATCAAAAGAAAAATATTCCTCTAAACACATGTTCTTCAATGCATTGATAATGAGCTACAAGCGTTGCACATAGTCACTACAATAGCATTATGACGTCCTTTGCCGACTTTGCTCGTCGACGAGGCCACATTTGGAAGATGTGACGCCACAGAGCTGCATAATAAACACACCCCGGCAGATGAAAATCCCCATGATATAGTTGTCACTAATCAACGACAGTGCTTTGGACGCAGTATATAGTGTGGCATTATCCATGATAAACTGATCGGCCCGCACATGCTGCCCCGACGATTGAACAGACCAGCGTATCTGACCCTCTTCAGGTACACGCTGCCGGTACTATTGGAACATGTGCCCCTAGTAGTTCACTGAACCATGTGGTTCGTGCACGACTGGCATCCAACAGACTTCAGTTTGTATGTACGCCAATTTTCCGACACCACCTTCCCACGACGGTGGATATGGCGTCGAGGTCCAGTGCACTGGCCTGCCCGGTCTCCTGACCTTTATCCAATGGACTTTCATCTGTGGGGACACATACAAAATGTAGTCCACTCTAGTTCTGTTAACGACATAAGCGACCTGGAACAGCGCATCAATAATGCTTGTGCAGCTGTTCGACAGAATCCAGGTATCTTCGAGTGCCTTCGCTAGTCTATGATAAGGCTGCTCATGGGGTACATTTTGAGAACATCCTGTGGTGTGGCCAGGGTGCTCCCTGTAACTCCATCGCATGTAATTCTTTAACAACGCATTGTAGGTTGTATGTTCATATGGACATTTCTCTTCCCTTATTTTGACTCCAGGAATCGCCTTCCAAAGTTTGCTACTAATGTTTGGATACACCGTGTAATGTGAGTTCTCTGTTCTGATGAATACAATATCTTCCTTGGCTAGCCTAAGCAAACCCTGTTTACATATTAATATTCTTATATATTGTTAAGCCCTATGCATGTTAAAGCGCATTTTACATTCTTTCTCCTTTCTTTTTTTAAAATCTGTTTCCCATCCAGGGTTGGTTTTTGCTTCGGACTCATCGAGGGTTCCCACCTATACGGCTTCATGGGCAGTGTCCTGGAGCGTGAGACATTGGGTCGGAGATATAACTGGGGAGAGTAAACAGGTGCTATGCTGAACAGGGCCGGAGTTATGTACCATCCCGGAATTTGCCTGGAGGAGAAGTGGGAAACAACGGAAAACCACTTCAAGGATGGCTGAGGTGGGAATCGAACCGACCTCTACTCAGTTGACCTACTGAGGCTGAGGGGACCCCGTTCCAGCCCTCGTACCACTTGTGAAATTTCGTGGCAGAGCTGAGAATCGAACCCGGGCCTCCGGGGGTGGCAGCTAATCACGCTAACCACTACACCACAGAGGCGGACACATTTTACATCATGCCGAAAATTTTCAGATAAATTGGTATTTAGTTCTATTTAATAATGCGAACGTCCCCTCTATAATTTTGCAATGCTTCTCATCGTGTGGTACTGAATATTCACATATCGTAGTTGGGCCTGGGAAAATCACTATGTAGTACAGTATATTTCAGCTTGGAACTCTGACCGGAAAGGATCTATCATCTAAGGTTCAGTAATGCATGAAGTAGCCTATATCAACGAATTTTCGTCCTGAGTGATATTTCTGCTACCGAGCTCGATAGCTGCAGTCGCTTAAGTGCGGCCAGTATCCAGTATTCGGGAGATAGTAGGTTCGAACCCCACTATCGGCAGCCTTGAAAATGGTTTTCAGTGGTTTCTCATTTTCACACTAGGCAAATGCTGGGGCTGTACCTTAATTAAGGCCACGGCCGCTTCCTTCCCACTCCTAGCCCTTCCTTGTCCCATCGTCGCCATAAGACCTATCTGTGTCGGTGCGACGTAAAGTCACTAGCAATAAAAAGAAGATATTTCTGCTGCGGATCAGTATTTCTCGGATATCATTATCACATAGCGGTCATTCGAGGAACAACTACGATATCTTTTGTAACGTGAGATCTTGTTTGGATGCACACGAACTTCATTATCCTAGCGGTGGGGGCTAGAATTGGCAGTTGGCTGTGTAGGTCACGAAATCTTCCCTATACGACTTCTGAGACACAATGGCACCTTCTCCTGATCTTTGTGTGGAGCGTTGAATACTCCAGAATTCGTTTCGTAAATAGCTTTCTTCTATAGTAAAATATTTTGATTGTCAGTTTTGCTATACATTCACTTGCCGACGTCCATTACACTCGTTTCACTAGGAGACCGCGAATTATGCCATTTCCAGAACTTTATTCGGTAATGAATTAGCAGAGAATTGAACGAGTTGCAGTAAGGTTTTATCAGTGTTATCAAAATTAAAATATATGGTTTGAGGTCATTAACCCGAAAATAACCCGTCGAATGGACATTACCCCGAATCCGAAACACTGAAAGACGAAATCCCGAAAACCTGTTTTCCCGAATGAACATTTCCAGGAAACTAATAATCCCGAACAGTAAGAAATTAAAAGTGCATCCATTCAAGTGATGTTTTAATGCAGGTGGAAATCAAGCACTACAAAGAAATTACAAATTAATAACGTTATGGCCAACGGGACGTTTGTAATCCAAGTTAGTGTTGTTATCTGTATGTTCCGGGTATCCTTTTTCTTGCTTGTAGCGACAACCACAGCTTCCTAGACGCAATACGTATTCTTCTTCCTAGCTGCAGTTCTTCGGATAAGCACCCATTCTACCAACGCGACATAAAATTTTGGATGATGTATTCCTAATAGAAGCTGAAAGCAGCTCTGCCACTCTTCACTGAGATTGATTGTACGCTCATCTTCCGTTGTGGCATTTTATTGAATCCATGGAGAAATAGGGAAGGGTAGAGGTTTAGCACGTCTCCTATAACTCACTCGATAACCACAAATGCAATTCTAGTCGAAGTACAGTAGAACATAATTAATCCGGACTAATTGAGGCTCTATATTGTCCGAATTAAGGAAAGTCCAGATTAAAGCAAATAACTTATTAAATGATCCCTGGTAGATATTTAAACGCTCTATTTAGTAAAGAGTACGTCTGTAGTACATCATTTTAAATTTAAGAAATACAAAGTTTATTTAATGTACAAGACTTAATGCAAAATGCCCTACAACATAGAGAATAACTTGTGCAGTACAAAATCAGAATCTGGAAATCAAGGCACACCTTCACTGACCACACTTGACAAGCTTATTGGTTTGAAGAAACTGTTAATCTGTAGTTGTCTTACTTTGACGTTAATATTTTTCATAATTAATTCATGCAGATGCCTCAGATGTTCGTAATATGGCAGATATGTTTTCAACGTTTCTATCTTCAACATATTTAATGAAAATGTTTAAGTGAACTTTAATTTAAATAAGTTTTTGCTTAGGGCTAGTAATATCACCTGCTTCATCTTGGTCATGTTCATCCGTTTCAGAGCTTTTTTTTTTGCCAGTTGCTTTACGTCGCACCGACACAGATAGGTCTTACGGCGACGATGGCACAGGAAAGGGCTAAGGGTGGAAAGGAAGTGGCCGTGGCCTCAATTAAGGTACAGCCCCAGCATTTGCCGAGTGTGAAAATGGGAAACAACAGAAAACCATCTCCAGGGCTGCCGATAGTGAGGTTCGAACCTACTATCTCCCGAATACTGGATACTGGCCTCACTTAAGCGACTGCAGCTATCGAGCTCAGTAGAGCTTTCTTTTATTTCATTTATATATTAAGTATTATTGTTATTAAACGTTTGTTCGGATTAAGGAAAGCCTGGACTAATGGGGTCCGGGTCAATGAGGTTCTATTGTAGTCAAATATGGGCAAAACTTCGCCCCAGGTTCCTTTGTTCGAAGCTCTTCAAAAACGTCACTGATATTCTCATTTTTTTTTACAATTTGCTTCACGTCGCACCGACACAGATACGTCTTATGGCGACGATGGGACAGGGCTAGGATTGGGAAGGAAGTGACCGTGGCCTAATTACATAGCATTTGGCGGGTGTGAAAATGGGAAACCATCTCCAGTGCTGCCCATAATGGGGATCGAACCAACGATCTCCCAAATGCAAGCTGATAGCTACAAGGCCCAACTCACGCAGCTACTTGCTCTGTTCAGAAGGAAGTAATACTAACGCCAACATCATATGGATATGTATCTTGAATTCTCGATTCTCCAAATCGTTTCTAAGTTTCCTGCAAGCTCCTAATTGTACGTACGTATATATATATTATTCTTGATAAAAAAAAGGCACAATACTTGACAGTCGGTAGAATTTTGTGTGGCGATATTGATGATCTTTATTTGAAAGTCGCACAACTTCGACGCCCATTTTCCTAGTCTCATTCAAAATTTGTTGTAGGACAGTTGTTTAGGACTGATAGGTTGGCCGCGTCTTTTCTACCTCCGTAAAATCTTCTTCAAACTCTCTCGTTCAGGTAACATAGCGAGCACTCGGATTGAACCGTAGAAAGTATGCCTTCTTCACGCGTGCCGGCACTCAGTCTACTTCTCAGTGCTTCAGCTTCCGTATTTTCTTGATTTAGGGCTTGGCTATGCTCTTACTTATCAAGACCTTCCAAAACATTTTGTGATTCACCATGTCCCGTTGCTGTTGCTCTAGCCTTACATTCCTTACTCCTTACTTTCTAGCCGTACCAATATGTTCTCCCGTTGGATAAAACCTTTCTTTTAACATAAATATAACAAGGAAGTCGGAGTTCTACGCCTCTACCAACAGAATTAGTAATTTGGGAGTCCATATTTCACTGAAATTGGCTTTAAACCAAACGTAACCTAATGAATAATTTTCACATACATATTTCACGAAATTTAGCTATGAACAGCACGTTAGCTCGTTACCTGGCAACATTACTGCATATTATTCCATTCCCGTGATTGTTCTTTCGGGCGTTATGTTCATTCAAGAAAAAATATAATAACGATGTTGTTGTTGTTCTTACGTCCCACTAACTACTTTGACGGTTTCCGGAGACACCTAGGTGCCGAAAGTTTGTCCCGCAAGAGTTCTTTTACGTCCCAGTAAATCTACCGACACGAGGCTGACGTATTTGAGCACCTTCAAATAGGACCGAACTGAGAGAGGATTGAACCTGCCCGGTTGGGATCAGAAGGCCAGCGGGTCAACCATCTCAGCCACTATGCCCGGCATTCGAGAAAAATTGTTCGGGTAATTCGACTCTGGCAATTGGATTCGGAAAATTGTGCGTTCGGGCTTATGCTCATTCGAGAAATTCGATTCGGGATAAGGGGTGATAGCAAAAATACCGGATGCTACAGGTTCCCCTATTTTTCCTGACCATATGCAAGATGCTAGGAATTAAATGTCTCTTATTCCCATCTTCCGCAACATCTTGCAGCAATTCTATGTGCAGTTAGCCCGATGTAGATTTCCCAGCATAATACAAAAACGGTACAAGAGGCAGTAAGTGAGACCCATCTCAAAAACACTGTACCATTTTATGTAGAGCGGTGTCCAATACTTTTAAAATTTGTTTTTATATTATACTCGTAAAGACATTCATAATTAAGGTTTAACTTCCTTAAGTCCTAAAAGTAATATTTCACCTTTAAAAAATAAAGCACACATAAGAAAGTAATAATACCATGAGACTTTCACATTGCAAACGGCTACAACGAATGAAGCGCACTGCAATTATTGTCAACGTCATGACACACCCATTCAATCAAGCAATTGCGCAAGTTCGACTTGAAAAACGACTAACAGCGGTCCGAAATTCATACGTAGGGTACATGAAAGAGCACATCGTAATTTTTGCACCATTGTGCGAACACCTACTCCACGGTTAGCGCAAAAGCAAACATTATGTATTCACATGATGATTACGTGAGAAGAAGAATTTGCTTCAAGTAGCACCGACACAGGTAGCTTTTACGGCGACGATGTGATAGGAAAGGCCTACGAGTGGGAAGGAAGTGGCAGTGCCTTAATTAAGGTACAGCCCCAGCATTTGCCTGGTGTGAAAATGGGAAACCACGGAAAACCATCCCCAGTGCTGCCGACAGTGGGATTCGAAACCATTATCTCCTGGATGCAAGCTCACAGCTGCACGTCCCTAACCGCACGGCCAACTCACCCGGTTATGATTATGTGAATATGGTACTACTTTATGGGGAAGTAAAGCAGAATTCACGGGAATCCAGACGCTTGTATCCAGAACGATTTCCTGGACAAAGGCTGCAAACTGTGGATATACTTCGAAGTGTTGAAAGACGCTTGCGTGCTGCTGTTGCTGATGATGAAATGAAATGGCATATGGTTTTTAGTGGCGGGAGTGTCCGAGGACATGTTCGGCTCGCCAGGTGCAGGTCTTTTGAGTTGACTCCCGTAGGCGACCTGCGCGCCGTGATGAGATGAAATTATGATGAAGACAGCATATACACCCAGCCTCCGTGCCAGAGAAATTAACCAATGATGGTTAAAATTCCCGACTCTGCCGGGAATCGAACCCAGGACCCTCTGAACCGAAGGCCAGTACGCCGACCATTCAGCCAACTAGTCGGACGATGATGATGATGCTTGTTGTTTAAAGGGGCGTAACATCGAAGGTCATCAGCCCGCGGTTGCGTGCAACGGGGTCATTTCGTACATTACTCCCCCGTTCGGGACGCTCCAGTGATGTCTGGAAATAGCGAGGAAGCCGTTCAAATCGCAATTGCGTACAATCCGCGTACAAGCTCAAGGGCCATTGGAAATAAACTGAACATCAGCCATGTATCTGTGTTGCACATATTGAACCGCAATAAATTCCACCCCTACCATTAACAAGTACACCAGGAATTTCTCGCAGATGAATTTCAAGGACGGATGGAATTTTCGCAATGGATATTCCAAAAAGTTGAACCTGAAACGGATTTCTTTACGGACATTCTCTTTAGTGACGAATCCATATTTCACAACAGCGGAACTGTTAATCGTCACAACTTCCGTTGCTGCAGTGAAGAAAATTCTCGCTGGGTACGGGGAGCTCGATTTCAGGTACAATGAGGAGTCAAATTATCAAATACACTAAGTTGAATGTGCTCCAATAAATCAAACTTGTACTATATCAAAACTTCATAGTTATTACAGAATATACAGTATTACTGAAAAGTATATTGACTTATTTTCTTTCTGACATGTTTTCTTTAAAAAGAATTGTGCCTTGTTTTGGACTGAAATTCATCATTTAACCCTGGAGAGTGGGCGTCACGGTCTTTTCGACCGGGTTCAGAGATAACTGTTTATAGTTCTTAATGTAGCTGGCCGCTAGCTTCCATCCCCTCAGTACATTTCCTTGGACTCCTCCAGTATTAGTATGCGTAAACAATTCACCGCTTACGCTCCTCGGTTTCAGCCTAAGTGCATTGTTCGACGGACCCGGTCCAAAATTCCTGGCGCGCCTTATGACGTATGCGTGTTTATGAGTGAAGTTTTATTTGATGTTTTCTGTTCATATAGTGAAAATATGCCAGTTTTTTTATTTTCCTGTAAATTAGTGCCTTCGTATGTACTGAAGTTCAACACATCATGGATAAAAATAGGTAAAGAGAAATCGAATAACTTTTAGAAAAGGAACATTCGCCAAATGTTAGGACTCCCTGAAGAAGATCAGCCCTCTGCAGCTCCACAAGAAATAGAAGGACATGGAAGATGCGCCTACTGCAACAGAAGAAAAGAACAGAAAAACCGAGAATAGATGCCGTGTACGCCAGCGACATATCTGCGAATAACACTAGTTAGTAACATGTGTTCTCTGCGGTACGGAAAGTCAAGAATCAAGTGATGACGCAGAATGGACGTCAATTGTTTAACATCCAACTTTTTTTATTGTTAAAGTACCTTTCTAAATTATTTACAAGTTAGTTCAAAATTAATTACTAGTTTTTTGACTTTAAAAATAGTTTCTTGCTTAATTTGTGCTAGTTTTTCCAGACCCGGTCAAAATACCGTGCGCGCCTCATCACGGGGTTAATTTTACGCGCCCTCTCCAGGAATAAAAATTATACATGTATTTTACAATATGACAGATAAAATAATTACCACTTCTAGTTAAATTCATAGTAGTGGAGGCATCCATAAATTTAACAGCACATAATTTTGAACTCAAACGTAAATCTTAAGTTAAACCTCGTATTTAGAAGATCAATCAGGTGATATGGAACAGAATTATGTTTAAGTTTTCCTTACTAGTAACAAACGTAATATTTTATCTATCGTAATTACAGGTATTGTAATTATTATGTACAATGCGACTTAATATTCTTTTGATAACCTGGGAATAATAATAATAATAATAATAATAATAATAATAATAATAATAATAATAATAATAATAATAATAATTGCTTTACGTCCCAATAACTACCTCATTAGTTTTCGGAAACACAGAGGTGCCGGCATTTAGTCCCAGAGGAGCTCTTTTACGTGCCAGTAAATCTACCGACACGAGGCTGACGTATTTGAGTACCTTCAAATAGGGTAAACCTACCTAACTTCGTGATATTAAGGATTGTAAGTAATATATCAGGACAAATACTCGATCTAGGAATTTTATATTTTACATGCTGAGTACCAATACATTATTCTACAAACACATGATAAAGAACATTCAAAAAATGCAAAACATTTGGAGTTATAACATGTAACAAGCGAAGTGGGCGTGCTACTTAATTTCGTGATAGCATACCTAATTCAGTGACACAGTATACCTAACTTCGTGATAATGTACTTAACTCCGTGATAACTTTTCTGAGCATTGTTACAGTTCACTTCACGCACTTTTCACTCATTTTTATTATCGGTATCGTTGTCACTGACATTTTCACAAATACTACACATAAATACAATAGCATCAGATGAACCACTTTAAGAAAAGTTCACTGTTAATCCATTCACTCTGTAACAGGACTGCTGAGGCGTTAGGAAGGCACTATTCGTCAATGAATCTGACATCCTCACTCCTTTAAAAATGATTAGAAGTGGACCGAATTCACCTGCAGCATTTCCAGCTTGCACAATTTTTCACTTCACTGAATGGGAACTTTGTCATTATTTGCGTACTGTTTTTTTTTTTTGGCCATAGCATTCGCAACATGTCTTATTCGGTAAACGTTCAGACCGATCCCTATTTCCTGCATTTTTACTATGAAATTAACGAACTTAAACTCCAGTTCACTCGTAAGGGCAAACGGTCTACCCATTTTTCCAATAGTCATATTTCCTTTCAGAGTACTCCACGGAACGGTGAAATGTTTAGCAGCCTTGTGTATAGACCACTTTTCCTCCAAAACTTTCTGAATCGCTTCCCGAAGGTCAACTGATGAATAGGTTTGTCTTCTTAGGTCACAAGCCCCGTTT
Source organism: Anabrus simplex (assembly GCF_040414725.1). Classification (NCBI taxonomy): domain Eukaryota; kingdom Metazoa; phylum Arthropoda; class Insecta; order Orthoptera; family Tettigoniidae; genus Anabrus; species Anabrus simplex. The sequence continues at coordinate 1,139,362,407 of NC_090266.1, forward strand.
TTTTTTTTTTTTTTTTTTAGCTTGTTGCTGTTTTCCTTCTTCACACATTTGCTTAACGCTGGAGCCATTATGTCTGAAATGGACACAAAACGTAAGAGTCGTAGTCATTTTCTTAAGCAATTATATCATTAATAACGCACTTAAATCCAACTCTGGCTACTGATATTATAAGTGTGTTCCTTAGAGAATATAAGTGCATATACTTGTCTGAATAATTACTTGACCAACTAACCTTAATAACGTTTTACTACAGGGACAGACCAACAAGTAGCGTGTTTGCATCCACACAACATACAATCAACTGCCTGTCCTTCACCCAGCTGCACTCCTGCTGTGTACTGAGGACTGTTGGAACTAAGTGTAAAACGCCTACCTTCCTTTACTATCAACAATATGTCGCGTATCACGAAATAAAATATGTCACGAAATAAGGTAGGTTTACCCTACCACCGGACTGAGCCTGGATCGAACCTGCCAAGTTGGGGTCAGAAGACCAGAGCCTCAAGCGTATGAGCCACTCAGCCCGGTTCTTTTATGATGAAACGCAAATAAAATGCAATACGAATGATTTTCAATTTAATTATGACATGTTTGTCAGCATTAAATACTGTATAATCTGCTGCATCACTTTCTTCAAGCGCTTGTTACACAAAGGAATCGTCGTACTGGTGAACGTAACAGCTGTTATTGATATTGAACGTAATATTAGTGAAGCCTATTCCACAATTCTGTTGATTTTCCCGTTGGCGTCCAAGAGCAGATAAATTAAGTAAGTAATCGATTCATTAATTACAGATGTGCACGACAATTGAGTTACATTTTCCCAGAACGCTATATCCTGGGTTGATAATTACCATTTTATGAGTTGCATACCGTTTAAATATGAACATAAATAATAATATCACATTCCCAGTAAAATCCCAGTAGAGAGTAATACTTAATATTCATTCATTCGTAGCTCTAAATGAACTAAATGAACATATCGTTCAAGACAGGACGGGTGTTAAATTGTGAAGCAAATTAATTTACAATTTTCCAACTTAACGATGTACGTGAAAATTGAATTAAAGGTAACTTGATATTAGTAGGAGGAACATTGGCTAACGTTTGCGGTAAAATGAATGAACGAAGTCGTAGAAGGAAGCGAGTTCTTTACCAAATCCAACAAAACCTTAAACCGGCACTCGGCAGACACAGCGCTTTGTTTTTAATATTAAGTTTTGGCTTTTGGTCTTATTCCACGACTATTTTGTATTTTCCTTCATATGTAACTCAAAAGCTTTTCAGTCCGTCCAGCACACTCCTTCAAAACATAATGTATAATAATATATTGCAATCCAATAGCCATAAAACATACAAGAAGGACACTCTAACATTGCGCACTTGTGCCTTATCGAACCAGAGACCCTTTAAACCAAAGGCCAGTGATGGAGCCGGACGTGCGCGTACTTGCTGAATGAAAGTATGGTTGTCAGTACAAAAATACGACGATTCCACTCGTAATGTCATTATAAGACGTATCATATAGCTCAATACGGTACTGTAAAAGGGGCGACCGTGAAGCTTCCCTTTAAGAGATTACATGAAGAAACCCTGAATGATATAATTATTTATACCACATTCCGTAATGATGGTGTGTGGCCTCCGGAGATTTGATTACCACTATGATATTTGAACGCAATTGTTCTGATGTATATTTAAATTGGCTCCAACTAATTTGTCTTCAGTGATGGATGATTTCTAGCCGAATATGACTCTCACAGTCGAATCCATGAATCTTTCTCGAAGTGCGGTACAATTACACCTCGCATTGAAAATATTGCGAGCAACTTAGAGAAACAACTAGAAGTTGTCAAAAAGGTTATAACTTTGTCATTTGCCCTCAGACGTTGCTCAATTAGTAATTTTATTCGAATAATTTTGGAACATTTGTTAGTGAGGATAGAATTACTGAATCTTGTTCCAGTGACAGGAATGACTGGTGATGACGGTATATTACAAGCTGTGGATGAAACTGCTTGTCATTTGATCTTTCATGTGAGAAATTAAGCTCTGTAGCCAAATATGAATATCTAGCGATTATCGGCAAGAATGATGGATATTAGAGCATTTGAAAATTAAACTGATTAAACTGGTACCATCCGGTCGTACGTTTCTTACCATACATTTCATACTACACCAACAAAATCTGTGTGCTAAAAGTCTGCGAATGGATGCATTCAAGAAGGTTGTAAGAAGGAAGTGTCAACTTCATTAGAACCCAGGCCCTGAACCACAGGCAGCTCACAACATTTCTCAGTGATACGGCTTGCGAATATGAATATATTCTGAATCTCATGGATTTGTTTTGGCTGAGATGTGTTACAGCCTTAAGCTGATTCTGTGATTTGTTAGATGAGATTGCTGCATTCATGGAGATGAATTATCAGCACGTTCTAGGACTTCGTGATCCAAACTCTTATAGATTAATGTTATTACATTTTTGTGACATAACAGAACACATAAATGCTCTTAATCTTAAGCTTCACGGCGGCGGCAATCGCATAACGCATTTCAAACAAACTTACATGATGGCAGTGTCAATAGAGAGGGGGTGAAACATCTCATTTTCCCAGGTTATGTTCAAAAACGAATCTAAAGGACTTCATCAATATATCCATGGCTTTGAGAATTTATTCCTGGGAATATGAAAAGAAAATTCAGAAATTACGCAAAACAGAAATACGTTTTAAAATTTTACTACTCGCTACACTTTTCCTCTCCAAGGTAATGACGAACTCACTGAATTAAAGTGTGAACTACGGGACATGCGACGTGGCCATAAGTTTCAGGCTAAATAAAACCTGTAACATTAAAGTTCGATGAATGAAGTCAGAAGAGTCGATCCGGCAACACTGGCGACACACAACGCTGCATCTGCTTAGCAGCAAGTTTTGACCACCTGCTCCCAACGTTGTTCAGATGAGCACGGTGTGTGTGCCGTGTAAGACTTTTTTGGCACAGTGCGTGTTTAGTGCGTTGGTTCCGAACTGCGAACAGCAACATGAACGACCAAAAGATCAATGTACAATTTTGTTTTAAGCTTGGCCAGACACCGAAAGAAACCCACGCGATCCTGGTATGTGTTTATGAAGATCAAGCACTGTCCTTGAAGTGTGAGTACGAGTGGTTCGCCTGTTATGGAGGAGGTCGGGAAAGTGTTGCTGACAACCCCCGTAGTGGAAGACAGGCGACCGCGGTCAGTGACGAAAACGTTGAGAAGGTGAGAACATTAATCACGAACGATCGGCGATTAACTGTGCGCATGATAGCGGAGGAACTGCAAATTAACCATGAATCCGTGCGACAAATCGCTACCCAGAAGTTAGGGAAGAGGAAAACGTGTTCACTTCTTGTGCCACATCACTTGACTGACAAGCAGAAGCAGGCACGTTTAGAGGCTTCACAGGATTTTGTCAAAACGGCGAATTCGATATCAAATTTCTTGAACATTATTGTCACTCAGTATGAAACCTGGTGTCTAGGGACGACCCTGAAACGAAACAGCAAAGCATGGAATGGCGTACTCCGGGATCCCCTCGTCGGTAAAAGGTCAGAGCCGAAAGTTAGGCAAAAAACTCGCTTTGAAAGTAAAGAGATTTGACGATATTCCTGACATCCAACGAAACGTGACGAGGCTTTTAAACACCATTCCAAAGGAAGCCTTCTTGCAAAGTTTCCAGGACATGTATCGCCGATCTCAGCAGTGAAAAGTTATGGGAGGGGACTATTTCAAAGGGCAATAAGGTCACTGTCGTGCATTGTTCACCTATGATGATAGTACAAGACTATTCACCGAACTTTATTGTCACAGGTTGTATGAAACTAGGGCACGTAGTTGCAGTTCTACAAACACTTTCCCAGAACACGATTTCCAAATGTTCACCGGTTAGTTTCCAAATGTATTCCTATAACAGATCCTATATTTTCCTGTAAGTAGCTATTTTCAGTAATGAAAATGAACGAGTCACGTTTGAGAACACATAAGTATGTTAAACATTCGTGTGAAATACTTCAAATTGCCACACTATAATTAATGACACCCAATATAAACCAAGTGGTACGCTGAAGAAGACATGTTTAACAGAGATTACTACTGCATACATTCCTCAATACAGTGTTATGTCCTGAATGTAAATAGGATAAAAAACAGGAGTGACTTTTTTGCTTGTGGTTTAACATCGTACTACTGTATTGGCGACGCAAGAATGGGACGTGGCTGGTGTGAAATGGAGAACCACAAAAACTATCCTCAGGGCTGTCGACGGTGGGATTCTTACGAATCACTTAAATTTGTTCTGTAAAAAAATTGATTATATTTTATTTTACACTGTTTCATTGCGTGACATGTCTTCCCGCAATTAGTTTTGTATTGAGGTGTTGTCGTACAAAATGTACATGAATTACGTTTATTAAGGTGGTAGATACCGCACAAATCTCCCAGTATTAAACTTCTGCCAGTTATCAGTATTCTTGTAAAATAACTGTGAGATACGTATGTTGAATCACACTTGAAGGGTAGAATTACCGAAGGTTAGCGTACAGATATCTCATCTATAAATAGGTGGAATGAATGCAATTATTACAATGATACAAGCTGCTTCGCATGTATTTCTGTAGGATCTACATAAAATAATTCCCATGTGTTTCTTTAACATATCAGTAAGCTTCCTCGTAATCTCCAGGATATATTAAGTTTTGCTGAAATTGAGAAGGACTTATTATAAGTTAATATTTCATCAATCACTTTAAATTGGAAGGAAGATTTCAAGTTGCTATTTAGTAACCCAATGATAATAAGTCACTAGATTTTATATCAGTAAATATGCGTTATCTGGAAGCATGAATGATGAAGATAAATATCTGGTGGCAAATTTTGAGGTGTATAAAATTTTGGTTTAAAAACTACACTAAACTAAATAAAAAATTAGTCATGCCAACAGTACACAATTAAAAAAATGTTACAATACGGTACGGTATAGGAATGTTGTAATTAATACATATGAATCAGAAAGGCAAACACATTCTAACACATGAATGGAGCAGGTTTCTAGGGGATACAACAACCATATTTCCTATTTAATTTGTGAGGACTGAATATTGAGATTCTTACTTGATTTGGAAAATTAGGAAGAAGGAAAGAATGCTTTTAGAACTGGACAATTGGGTTTAGTATACATATTTTAGTGATTGTTGATATAAGGAAAAGAGCAACGTGACTTTCGTATCGTAATAAAGAAGATGCAGAAACAAATAAGTTACTGTAGGAATTCCGATAAAGATTGCTTTAAAAGGTGGTAAATGCTTCATTTGGAAATGAATTTTCAATAAAAACAATTCACTTGTTGCCATTTTTCTTCTTTATAATGTTGACACGTAGTCGAACAAGAATTATACCACCGCCTTACCAGAGCGAATAAGAACTGGCTGAGCATACTAAGATACTTATCCTAAGACACCGGCAATGTTTTGCTGATATCTGTGATCGAGCATTAGGTACGTCTAAACAAAATCATACTTGTCATTAGAATGTTTTTGTAAGTTACTAATTTGAATTTGGTCAAATATTTATTCACTCCTTAATTTATATAATCAAAAGGAGGAGAAATAACCACACAGACTTTGCCTGTTTCCAAAATTTCATTTTTCATTATCTAACATGCACGTACTTCGTGTCCCGTGAGTTGTAAACCATATTTCGTGGTTCTTTATTGTAAACGAATGAGATATTCTGCAGTATTCACGCAATGTGGAACATTATGAATTTGTTTTTCACTAATACGTACAAACGTTGATACCGGCACTTCGCCCTCCTGGAATTACAAATATTCAATTATCAAACTGTATATATTATAATATAATTTGATAAATCATTTACTCAGGAATACATTTACACACATGAATGCTTATTATCGTAGCTGCCCTCAATACTCGCGCACGAATATGAAAAAAATATGTTAATCATCAAACGGCAGACTGGAAAGGACAATGTGCTGTTTCCGTTGAATAAATCCATGCCAGGTGCATAATAGTGCAGCATATGCACACAATTAAATACCTAAGCATCCCATTAAACACGTCTACTTCAGAATCATTTAGTTAGCATAAGGCGAACAAATCAAAACTTGTATTATGCCTCAACATTTCTTCTCTTCAAGGCAACGAACAACAACGCAACCGCAGTCAATTATTTGACACAAAAATATACATCATCAGCAAGTAACCAATCGCATTCATTCTTTTCCGAAATGTCCAGTGTATGGGAAAGGTACAAAAGAAAGAAGGAAAGAAAGAAAGAAAGAAAGAAAGAAAGATGTTATATTTCCCAGTCATTTGGAGGAAAACATACATTGTCATTTTATGAAGATTGGTGGTAGGGTGTTACACTTTACACTGTAGATGATTACCAGCGGCTTACTAATGAAATCATAGGGTTGGTTATGCTTGTGTGATGGATCATGTGCGACGTATAATGGAGAGTGTGCTGCTTATTGGACTAATATATTCAGAAAGACAAAAGAGAAACTGAGGGTGATCTGGAAGACGATTAATGGGTCATATCTTTTATTATTTCATTCTATGTTTCGACGAGAAACTGGATTCCGGATTCCACTAGGATCATACTAGAATCGTGGGCTTCTGAATGTCGGATGATTCTTAATGAAAAGTATTTATTTATTTATTTATTTATTTATTTATTTATTTATTTATTTATTTATTTATTTATTTATTTATTTATTTGTCCATGAATAGTAATTTTACAGTTAATTCACTGTTATTATTCTTTAAAAATGCTTGCTAACAGATTTTTATTAGGACAGTCATCAGTTCTGTTATCCTCAAGTTAGATTTGTGGCGTTAATGGGAATGATATTTATGTAGGAAAGAAGATCCTTTCTACGATTAATACATAAGTTGGAAAATTCTTATTTAGGGAAGTATCTTGCTTGGGATAGTTTGTCATCTCTGGTTACTATACTAATCCATATGTTATACAACAACACATTCTCTGAGACTATTTCCTAACCTGATATTCACTGTAGCATTTGACTTCATTTGACAGCATTTCATTGTTTTCGTTCAATGTTATTATGTATTTTCAGCTTGTACTCCTTCTTCACGACTGTATTCGTACTGGGCTGATAGATAGAAAACTATGTATAAATAACGAAGATGTTATGAGAAGTAAATTAAATATATAATGAAAATAACTGAGTCAGTTTCAAATAAACACACAGGTCAACTTACGATATCTGCACTCGGGTATTTTTTAAATGCTTCGTTGGCCCCTCAAAAAACTGAAAACAATTGAATTTTCAGACTATAAAACCTCTCTTATAATAATTTGTACATTGATTCTCATTTATTATGATACTACCTTCAGTGCCGTAAACAAACCATTAAGAAGTTAATGCCATGTACGTCCAACATGAAACTGAATTTATATTTTAATACTTCTTTAACGCACTATTCTAACATTAACTGAAATATTCCTCTTACCACACCGTTCCTTTATATCCTCTGCTCCACCATTATTTCTCCAGTAATATTTAAAAAATGCGATGCCGAACGAGGTAACTCGTTCATACTACTTTCCTATTGCTCATTTTAAGAGTAACTACTAAATGATTATATAATTACGCGTTTATAACACAACAATTCACGTTGATTTATCACCTATAATAATAATAATAATAATAATAATAATAATAAAAGTTGTTATTATTCTCCTGTCATACATAACATAACCAAATCTTCATCTTCCTGGTTATTATTATTATTAATATTATTATTATTATTATTATTATTATTATTATTATTATTATTATTCATCTGATTACCCTCAAGGTTCGGCTTTTGCCTCGGACTCAGCGAGGGATCCCACCTCTACCGCCTCAAGGGCAGTGTCCTGGAGCTTCAGACTCTTGGTCGGGGGATACAACTGGGGAGAATGACCAGTACCTCGCCCAGGCGGCCTCACCTGCTATGCTGAACAGGGGCCTTGTGGAGGGATGGGAAGATTGGAAGGGATAGACAAGGAAGAGAGAAGGAAGCGGCCGTGGCCTTAAGTTAGGTACCATCCCGGCATTCGCCTGGAGGAGAAGTGGGAAACCACGGAAAACCACTTCCAGGATGGCTGAGGTGGGAATCGAACCCACCTCTACTCAGTTGACCTCCCGAGGCTGAGTGGACTCGGTTCCAGCCCTCGTACCACTTTTCAAATTTTCGTGGCAGAGCCGGGAATCGAACCCGGACCTCCGGGGGTGGCAGCTAATCACGCTAACCACTACACCACAGAGGCGGCATATTATTATTATTATTATTATTATTATTATTATTATTATTATTATTATTATTATTATTATTATTATTATTATTTACAATGGGCTATAATTAATTAGTTACCCCGTCAACACACCAAGTATAAACAGCCAAGTAGGTACAGTACTTGAAAAATCTGACACATACACGTACACTACACCAGTAAACCGAGTATTTCTGTCTTCCATAACCGCACATATTACAGTAATCAGACTTTGTGAAAATAAGACACGTTCTACCTTTGAGCTGGCAAATAATAGGAGCGAAATGCTTCTCAACGTTCAACAGTAAAAAGAAATACGAGGATTTGGTTGCGTTACGTATGGCAGGAGAATGCACCTGCTTAACGTATACAAACACAACGGTGTTAGCATTGGCTCGTGGAACTGTGGGTTCCAACAAGAATACAAGATCGATGACTGATTCATGACTGCCTCCGAACCGTCTCCCAACCTTTATTATCACACAATGTTTTTTTTTCTTTTTTTTTTTTGCTAGCGGCTTTACGTCGTACCGACACAGATAGGTCTTATGGCGACGATAGGATAGGAAAGGCCTAGGAGTTGGAAAGAAGCGGCTGTTTCCTTAATTAAGGTACAGCCCCAGCATTTGCCTGGTGTGAAAATGGGAAACCACAGAAAACCATCTTCAGGGCTGCCGGCAGTGGGGTTCGAACCCACTATCTCCTGGATGTAAGCTCACAGTCGCGCGCCCCTAACCGCACGGCTAACTCGACCGGTCACTCATTGTTTACCTAGCATCCATTCTACAATATTGTGGCATAAGATGTAAAGTTATTCTTAACCTTTTAGCGCCAGGCGAAAATGTGAAGGTGAGGTATAAACGTGCCATGCTGTTTTAATGGAAAATAAAAGTAACCCCTCTGTTTTAAAGGTATAAAAGCGAAGCAAGCAGGGAGCAAAAAATATAGTCATCTAAATTCAAGGTAATTTCCGGGTCATTATAACATTTATTTCTAACTTAATTAAAATAATTTGCTCAGAAAAATAAAAGTTGCAAAATTTGAATATTCCTATTACCACATGCTTACAAATTGAGTAAAATCGATCAATGGTGGGCACACATTCATAATACAAGAACCAAGAAACGCGTTTTGTTTGTTCAAAACTATCTGCAGGGGTGTCAAAATCGGTAATTCTAAAATCTAGCACAATAAAAAAATACACCAACAATAGTTCACACAAGTAAACACAATTAAATGATGACAGTGAAAATAAACAGCCGTATAGCTAATGACCGACGAGTGAAGAGGTGAACTCGCAGACTTTGTGGACAATGATTCCGATATTTCTGATGAATCAAGCGCCGATTACACCTCAGACAGTGAATTACTTGCACGGAATGTGACTGTACACAACCAAGCAAGTGACAGTGATGAAGTTGATACAAACAGTGACTGGGAAGAAAGGAATGTTGATCAAGACAATCGTGTACAGGCTCCACAACCGTTACTTGAATCATCAATTTCTTTAATTTCCTCCCCTCTTTACTCCGCTCTTCCTACAGTTCGACACCATGCTTTTGTGAGTCGCGCTTAAACAAGCCAAGGAAATTTAAGTATCGCTCGAGTTTATCAACAGACAGAAAACAATAGAATGGTACCCGAAAACGGTAGCTTGAACTCTCTTTAATGGACACGCCAAGATTAGGCACCATTTTCGGTCTAGAAGCTTGTCAAGGAATGAAGACACGAAGCGTATCTCAGAGCGACAGTGACAAGATTCGTTCATGTTTTGAGGATCATTCATAACGATGCTGACACCAAGAGGGTTAATAATAATTATAATTTATAATTTCGTGTGGCTATTTCTAGCCGAGTGCAGCCCTTGTAAGGCAGACCCTCCGATGAGGGTGGGCGGCATCTGCCATGTGTAGGTAACTGCGTGTTATTGTGGTGGAGGATAGTGTTATGTGTGGTGTGAGAGTTGCAGGGATGTTGGGGACAGCACAAACACCCAGGCCCCGGGCCATTGGAATTAACCAATTAAGGTTAAAATCCCCGACCAGGCCGGGAATCGAACCCGGGACCCTCTGAACCGAAGGCCAGTACGCTGAACATTCAGCCAACGAGTCGCACCAAGCGGGTTAATATTAAGTCTTTTAGTTGAGATGCGATAAAATGCAAAGTACATCTACCTTTCGCTTCTACTCCGAAAAAATTATTTATATCAAGTTGCACATATGGAAAGCTTACAGCTTCCTTAATCTACCTAGAGTGACAAACACCGCCCGACATGTTTCGTGCACATGAATACGTTGATATGATGTCAATTTGGTGTAAAGCATACGAATAGAATACTCATTTAATTACTCTATTTTGAACGCAAGGTAAACATTTGTACAGCGCCATCTGCTTCTCCGAGTGACTCGCATTTACTTTTACAGGATTTTAAATTGAAAAAAGTGTTCCTAGTAATTAATTGGTTTAATACGAATGTTGAACTGCGTAAAGGTGAGGTCATAGTTCACTCTCCCCTACGATGGTCCATCCTGTGTCGGTGTTTAGAATATTATAACAATAGATCAGCTCACCTTGAATTTACTTAAAACACAAATAATGAAATCATTCGTTGCTGATATTTTCCGTTAAATTATAAAGAACCAACTCTTCTGACTTGTGTGGGTCATCAGTCAATAGACTGGTTAGATTCAGGCTTCAATGCCACCCTGTCCCATGCTAACCTCTTCATTTCCTTCGTACATATGCCCTAATATTACTACAGTATTATTTACCCCTGCACTTGTCTCCAAAACCTAATATACTTGTCCTGGGTGTCTTAAGGTGTGCTTTATAACTACGTCTCTTCTTCCGGCCACATTTATCCAAATCGTTCGCCTCTCACCAACTTGATTCATTATCCCTTTATTCTGATTCGAACTTCTTTATCATTCTTCCATGACCCCACATTTCAAAAGCTTCCATTATATTTCTTTCTAAGCTAGTTATGGTTCATGTTGTCCGGCTAAATGGCTAAATGGTTTGCATGCTGGCCTTTGGTCACAGGGGTCCCGGGTTCGATTCCCGGTAGCTTCGGTAATTTTAACCATCATTGGTTAGTTTCGCTGGCACGGGGGCTGGGTGTATGTGTCGTCTTCATCATCATTTCATCCTCATCACGACGCGCAGGTCGCCTACGTTAGTCAATTCAAAGGCCCTGCACCTGGCGAGCCGAACTTGTCCTCGGGCACTCCCGGCACTAAAAGCCATACACCATTTCATATCATTGTTCATGTTCAACTCCCATGTTTTCAAATACATCTCCTAATCACCATATACAGTGTATGTGGAAGCAGTCAATCCCTTTCCTTAGGCAATCACTTCGCTGTTTTGCCAGTATGCATTTTAATTGTTGCTTACGTCAGCCATAACTGGTTATTCTACTATCCGAGTAACAAAATATACCTACGGATTTTAAGACTTCAATTTGTTATCTATTTTCTCTCTCTCAGCCGACATTTTCCTACAAAATACCGTGATATTGACTTTGCATTTTGTTCAGTTCTATCCAGGAAACGTTCTCAAAGACTGCGTCCTAGATCAAGTTATAAAATTGGAAAATAACACATTTTACGTGTTAGTCACGTGGCTATGTAGATATGAACTCAAAATGATTGTAACTGTACAAAATACAAGAACAGGTACGAATATTTGATTGACACAATTCGCATTTAAGAGAAAGCAATGCATATCTGTCAAGATGGCGGCTGGAGGAGACACGCGCAAGCTTAGTGCTGCTGCAGTTTGTGTTGTTTGTGTGGTAATAATCAGAGTTGTTGCGCTTTACGGTTCTCTGCACGGGTCTATTCGAGTTAAGGAATCGGTGTGTGCAAGTGAAAAAGTGAGTTCTCCTTTTGAATGGCTACTAGCAGAGAGAAACTACTACATTCCGGCGTTCTCTCTGACTGGATGCGCCATTTTCCAGACTTATAGGCGCCTCCCTACTGGCTCGGAGCCGGACAAGCCTAGGCCTGGTCGCTCAGCGATTAGGGGCTTGCTTTGCCTCCTACTACTGGCTGGAGATGTCCACTTAAACCCCGGTCCCACCACTTGTGAAATGAAAACAGACATAAACATCTATTGTCAAAATGTGCGAAGCCTAAACAATAAGTTGTCTGATTGTGAACTATCCCTGCCAGACTTAAGAGAAGTTGACGTGATTGGACTTACGGAAACATGGCTCTCCTGGGCTAGTGACAGTGAACTACCACTCAGTGCTAATTACAGCATATTCCGCCGTGATCGCGCTACTCTAGGTGGTGGGGTGTTGCTAGCAGTGAACAGTGCTTTACCATGTAAACGAAGGACAGATCTCGAACGAAACTGTGAGTTAGTGTGGGTGGAGCTACTCTTTCCTCGACGCCCTGTACTTGTGGGATGTTACTACAGACCACCAAACAGCCCATTCAGTGACCTTGAACAGTGCCTGGACTCAGTCATTGCAGCTCTCCCTCATGGTGAAGTAATTTTAATGGGCGACTTTAACTTGTCTATAAAGTGGTCTTCTCCAACTACCGGACTGTCAGCTAACAACTGTGACACATACTTTATAGACAGTTTTATTAATGGCCTCGGACTGAAACAGTTTAATATGTACCCAACCCGTGGACCCAACACCCTGGACTTCATACTCTCCTCATTAGAACTTAAAACAATAACCCCAGGCAGAAACCTTTTCCTGTGCGACCACCAGTCCCTCGATGCTACACTCCTCCTTCCCCACCCCTCCTCAAAGCCTCACAGCAGGACATCCTACCGCCCTACCTACATCTGGCGCCGTGCCGACTGGCCTGCAATGTGTCGTGCCCTGGAATGCCTTCCCTGGAGTCTGCTCGAAATAGCTGATATCGAATCGGCTCTTGACCTGCTGTACGACTGGCTGCAAGCTGCAATTAAAGACTTCGTACCTGCACAACGGGATACTACTAGCAAACATCAACACTGGATATCACAAGAGACCAGGCTGATACTATTTAATAAGAAGAGAGCTTGGCGCCTGTGGAAAGACTTCCCTAACCCACACACTCACAGTACCTTCGTTAAAATCCGCCGCCACGCGAGGTTTATGATCAGAAGAGACTACAAAGCACACGTAGACACTGTCACTGAAAACGTCCGCAGCAATCCCAAGCGCTACTGGAGTCTCATCAACACACGGAGAAGGACGGAGCGGATTCCTGTCAGCGTGAACCACAACGATGCAACAGCAGATGGCGCCGATCGCAATGAACTGTTCAACAGGTATTTCTTCTCCAACTTCTCCCCTCCCTTACAAAACCAACCGCTCCCTCCCGTTGGTACAGCTTCAAACAGAACCCTATCAAGCATAACTACCACGCCAAGTGAAGTTCATAACCTTCTTCAAACTCTTCGTACCAACAAAGCTACCGGCGTCGACACTATAGGTCCTCTTTTCCTAAAAAATACTGCCAGCACTCTTTGCGTCCCTCTCTCTAAATTATTTAACAGATGTTTTGCCGCGGGCTATTTTCCTATTACCTGGAAACAGGCAAATATTGTTCCACTTCTCAAATCAGGCAACAAATTTAATGTTTCATCTTACCGACCAATCTCTATTCTCCCCACACTATCCTTTATCTTTGAAAAAATTATACACCAGCGTCTCCTCGCATTCACTTTGCCGTATATCTCAACCAAGCAGCATGGTTTTCTACCAGGTGGCTCTTGCCTAACAAACCTGGCCACTCTGCATAGCTTTGCATCACACGCCATTGCAGCTAAATCACAGCTGGACATCTGCTACGTAGACATTTCGAAAGCTTTCGATTCTGTTGACCATACTCTGTTGCTCCATAAACTCTCCGAACGATTTAATATACATGGCAGTCTTCTGACCCTTCTTGCTGGCTTCCTACATAACCGTTGGCAGAGAGTGGTAATATCAGGCACTTCATCCTCATGGTTACCAGTCACCTCCGGTGTCCCACAGGGCAGTACTCTTGGCCCCTTGCTGTTTTCTTTGTTTATGGACGATCTGCCGTCCGAACTCAACGAAACAGCGAATACCCTACTCTTTGCTGACGACTGCAAGATATTTAGGGAGATTAGGAATCCAGCAGATGCAGCTCTGCTACAGTCCTCACTTAATGCCCTCTCGAACTGGTGCCGTACTTGGAAACTTATCCCCAATCCACAAAAATGCAGCCACATGACCATAACACTGCGTAAATCTCCTCTACCGACATCATATTACCTACTCGACAAGCCCATCACCGTGGTTACGCAACAGCGTGACCTAGGTGTAATATTCGATACAAAATTACAATTTAAGACCCATATAGAAACATATACAACCAAGGCTATGAAATTACTAGGTATTCTCTATCGCTTCACAGAAATTTCTGACCCCATTGCTCTTCGTCACTTCTTCCTCACGATCGTTCGACCTCTCTTAAACTACTGCTCTCCGATTTGGACAACAGCCGCCCCCTCCAATACTAAGCAGTTAGACAGAGCAGTGTCCTTCTTTGCTGCAATTGTAAGGAACAGAAACCCCAAGCTCAGAAATCTGCCTACGCAGCAGGTATTAATGGCAATTAATGTGTCACCGTTGCACATCAGGCGACAGGTAGCTGACCTGAGTTTCCTCCACGAGATCTTAAATGGACATTACCGCTCGGAACATCTTGTTTCTCTCTTCTCTCTCCGCGTTCCTTCCCGTTCCACCAGAACCAAAGACCTTCTCCACATTCCCCACACTCAGCACTCAATACTTCAACGATCTTTCCTAATCCGCCTCCCAACACTCTTTAACAATATTAATAGGAGACAAGAGCTTGATATAGCATCAAATAAAAGTGAATTCGAGAGGTGTGTAAATAGTATCTTAAAGATAAGTTGATGTGAAGGGATTATACCGCCATCTTGACCCACGACGACTTGGCTATGAACATGGACATTCTATGGTTTTCGATTTGGACAGTTATTAGTAGGATGTGTACCTGATCTTGTTATATTTTGTTATGTTTATTATATTTTATTATGAAAGTTTACGTTTGTTAAATAGTCTGTTGACAGTGCAAGTGAAATTTGCTCAGTGTAGCTGTATCTTGTGCTTCGTGAATAAATAAATAAATAAATTTTTATGTTAGGAACAGATTTATGGATTCCCATATTCATTTCAAGGGATTTTTAAAATGTCAAAGTAGACACTAATCAGTTTAATTCCTTGACGGACTCTAACGTTAACAGAAATGACAATCTGACATGTTATTTCATAAATAAGTTAAGTACATATATTTTTTGTAAGTTGCTTTACGTCGCATCGACACATATAGGCGGGAGAGAAAAGAGCGTAAGTGGGAAGGAAGCGGTCGTGGCCTTTTTTAAGGTAGAGCCCCAGCATTTGCCTGGTGTGAAAATGGGGAACGACGGAAAAACATATTGAAGGCTGCCGACAGTGGGGTTCGAACCCAGTATCTCCCGAATACTGGATACTGGCAACACTTATGCGACTGCAGCTATCGAGCTCGGTAAGAAGAAAAAAGAACGTATATAAATGGCCTGAGTAGAAGGACAATGTACGTTCTAGATCACTGTGTCAGCAATTTTTTGTGCTGAGTCAGCACCCGAGGTCATTGAACCCTAGTAGTGTACCTATGCGGGCTCTGACCCGAGGTCATTGACCCTTAGTGTATTAGTAGTGTAATGCGGATTCGCGTAAGAGAGCAAGCCTAACCTCACAGCCGCAATCTTGGCGGGGCCTAACCTCACTCTTACGACCAGATACCCTTCCTGACGTCATATTTTTCATAAGAGAGCAAGCTTAATTTCACAGTTGCCATCTTGGAGGGGCTTAACCTCACTTTTACGGCCCGATGCCCTTTCAAACGCCATCTTGGAGGGGCCTAACCCTACAGGGCCTAGATTTACGGCCAGATGACCTTCCCGACGTTATCATGGAGGGGCCTAACCTCACAGGGTCTAGTTTTACGGACAGATGCCCTTCCCGTCACCAACATGGTGGGGTCCTAACCTCATTTTTAAGGCCAGATGCCCTTCCCGACGCCATCTTGAGTAGTAGGGCAATGTGGATTCGCGGATTTTGCCGACGCGATCTTAAATAATGGGGCAATAGGGATTCGTATAAGAGAACAGACCTCATCTCATGGAGGGGCCTAACTACACAGGGCCTAGTCTTACAATCAGATGCCCTTCCCGTCACCATTTTGGAGGGGCCTAACTAGGCAGGGCCCGAGTTTCAAGGTCAGATGCCATTCCCGTCGCCAATTTGAACCTCCTACCAGAGAGGGCACATTTGGCCTAACCTAGTTCTACGCCCAGATGCCTTTCCCGACGCCAATTTGGAGGGCTTAACTACACAGGGCCCCAGTTTTACGGTCAAATTACCTTCCCGTCGCCATTTTCATCCTCTCACCAGAGGGAGCACATATGGCATAACTTAGTTTTATGACCTGATGCCCTTCCCGACGCCATCTTTGCGGGGCCTAACTACACAGGGCCCAGTCTTGCGGTCAGATGCACTGCCCGTCGCCATTTTGATCCTCCCACCAGAGGGGGCACATGTGGCCTAACCTAGTTTTATGTTCAGATGCCCTTCTCGTCTCCTTTTTTGAGGGGCCTAACTACTCAGTCGCCATCTTGGGCTCAGTTTTATGGTCAGATACCTTCTTTCCTCACATACGTAATTTTGGAGGGCCGAACTCATAGTAACTATGTAGGGCCCAGCTTTACGGATAGATGCACTTCCCTCCTCACAGACCAATTTTTGAAGGGACCTAACTACGCAGTCGCCATCGGGGGCCCAGTTTTACGGTCAGATGCCCTTCCCTCCTCATCTGGCCTAGTCCTCCCTTGGAGCAATGGCAGAGCTGTGACGCAACAAGCGCGGGCGGTTAAAAAATGCACACAACCTAACGCACAGCTCTTTTCCTGACAGAGTTGTGACGTCACAGCATGAGTGATATGAAATGCGGAGTGATGGCTGAGGGTGCATGACGTGTGCCCATTCCTTGTCTCGTTTCTCTACGGTGTCGTTCTTTTTTAATGAGATAAATCTGTTAAGACCGACTACCGTATAACCTTCCTAACGTCAGGGAAGATAAAATGTCATCATATATGGCGAGAGGGTAAAACCCGGTAGTCGCACATAGCCTTCTCTTTTCGAATAGCATCGAGAGGTACGCTCAAGGCTTTACGCATCCATCGGACAGACAAATAACCAACAATAACAGCGTTATATGCCCTCATTGCGGAGACGATTGGAGGGCTTTTTGGGCACACAATCTAGTAATTAGAAATTACATACTACGACCTAACTTATCCTGCTACGCTAAATGGCGCAGACGGTTGAGATGCTGGGCTTTCCGTGGCAAACTTTTGCCTTACCTTGCTGGAATTTTGCCTCGCAGGATTTCTTTTACGTACCAGTAAATCCACCAACACGAGGTTGACGTGTTTGAGCACCTTCAAATAGCACCGTACTAAGCAACGACCTATCCTGCCAACTTGGGCTCCGAAATCCAGCACCTTAACTGTCTGGAAACTCAGCCTGGCCGCTGTCCTGAGTTCGTTAAATAAGTAAATGTTCTATCCCATGTGAATCACCCTTTACTGCTTTCCTTCAGATTTCTCCATACCTACGAGAAAATAATGCTTAGATACGATATGTCATTGCTTTAATCAGTTAATTATATGCATTAACGTTTATTCTATGACAAGAATAGTTTTTTACTAATCATTTTATTCTTTGGATTAACTCTCTATCCATATGACACCAAAGAAACAATATATCAAGAGTGGACTTACTTGAAATACAGGAAGATCGAAATGGCGACTATCAAAGCCACTAATGACAAGGAGTATCCAGCGTAATACAGTGTTGAGCTGATCTCGATAATTTCAGGCTGATCAGACTGGGGAGGTTGTGTTGATATTGTATTCAGACATAGAGTGTAGTTAGTGTAGCCCGCCCAGGTTCCATTGCTGAAGCAGTAGCGGCTGGCATTCTCTGAAATCAGAAATAGAAGTTTCCTTTTACTAAAACAAAATAGAGAATAATAACAACACATGCTAGTGGCTAATACTTATAGTTAGAACCATTGCCAGAAATTGCATGGCGGTCACCCTCTATGCTCAAGGTTGCAAAATCCATTTATGGTGCAGCTGGTAGACACTGAATCCTGCTAAATGAGCGATACCCGCGTCATTAGATATCATCTCTGCCGGGAAGAAACCTCCTTTGTGCAAAAGCATAACATGTTACACGAGAGATATAAAGAAACCCTTTTATTTTTATAAGATTATGAAAAATTCTTGCTTATCGTTATCCCTTAGCTTCTATTTGATGTTCAAATATTAGCAGGATGTTTATATTCGCTACAAAATAAATATAATTTTGTTGTATGTTGCTTCGCTTTTCGCAAAAAGACTTATAAGAGAATTGTTTCATTAGATTTCATGGTTCATTAGTTTAAAATATTTACGAAATTAATAGTTCAGATTTCCATAATAACAGGAATAATGCTACAGTACATAAATGTACGATTACACCCACACAAAAATGCGCACTTGCAGATTCGTAGGTGTAAACTGACACTCTAACTCAGCATATTAATGAACAATATAATGTTCCGCTTCTTTCATATTAGCATGAATTAATATAATAATCTGTCAATTAGGAGGTAAAACATTTTCTGGAATAGTAGCTATAACATAGAAATGGGATGTTTAGGTCACATTTTAGAGCGTGGTCTGGGCTATCCAGGAGCATAAAAAATTATAATTTTCACACATTGCTGCACATAGGAAGGTATTTCCCGGCAGCGACAATGCACTGATGTATTGGTGTGAAAACAACTCCACTTCTGAGTAAAACTTCGGCATTCCCGTGTTGTGAGGCATTTCAATGATGATGATGATGCTTGTTGTTTAGAGGGGCCTAACATCGAGGTTATCGGCCCCTAATGGTACGAAATGAGATAACAACAAAAATGAAAAGCATCCACTGACCAAAATAAAAAAAAATGTCATGAAGAATGAATGGATGGACATTAATTTTTTAATTTCGTGTGGCTATTTCTAGCCGAGTGCAGCCCTTGTAAGGCAGACCCTCCGATGAGGGTGGGCGGCATCTGCCATGTGTAGGGAACTGCGTGTGATTGTGGTGGAGGATAGTGTTGTGTGTGGTGTGTGAGTTGCAGGGATGTTGGGCACAGCACAAACACCCAGCCCCCGGGCCATTGGAATTAACCAATGAAGGTTAAAATCCCCGACCCGGCCGGGAATCGAACCCGGGACCCTCTGAACCGAAGGCCAGTACGCTGACCGTTCAGCCAACGAGTCGGACAATGGATGGACATGAACACAACAAAAAAAAAGCAGTGGATCAGACTCAAAAAGGATTGTAAATAATAGTATTAGTGACCAAGGGACCACTTATAAAGCATAATGATGCTAATGGCACTCATCGTTAGTAAAGGAGAACCATGATATGTCTCAAGCCGCGGTACTAATCAAAGGTAGCGAAAACTCACGGTGTTCCAAACATTAAGGTACTACTCACAAGTATTGTACGTCGTAAAGGTAACGCAGACCTATGGTGTTTCTCACACAATGGCGCCCCTCATAGCCAACGCAAACCGATGAGGTTCGTCACCTAGGTGTACTAATCACGGGCGCCGGCATTCCCGTGGTGTTCCTACAGAGTGGGTACTAATCACTGGCAACGCAGACCTACGGTGTCGCTCGTATAGTGGTACAACTCACAGGCTACGCCCAGACGCGTGGCGTCGCTCACACGGGTACAACTCACAGGCAACGCCCAGACCTGTGGTGTTGCACACAGGGGCACGACTCACGGGTACTGGAAACCCACACTGAACCCCACTCGAGTGCTACGAATCACAAAACTATAGAGTACCTAACAGAGTGGTACTACTCGCAAGTAAAAGCGACCGATGGTGTTCCGCGCGTGATGGTACTAATCAAAAGTAGTTTCATGGTTCTAATACAATCATTCCTTGGTCGCCCCTTTTAGTCGCCTCTCACGACAGGCAGGGGATACCGTGGGTGTATTATTCGTCAGCCTCTCCCACCCACAGGGGGTGTGTGTTTGGTCCGCGAGAGGTATTTTATTTCCCTCAAGTCCGCCGGAAAGCCGGTTAGGACCCCCCTATCCGCCACCTGGGACGCGCCACGTGGGAGTATCACCCCTCCCCCTGCTACGCCTGCGTAGCAGGTTCGTGGTGAGTCATTTCATTTGTGTATTGTATGTAATGAACTGTTCAACGAATATTTTGTGCAAAATGTATGTCACCACGATTCAACTGTAAAGCATGGAATTTCATATAAATATTATACAGGAGGTCGGAAAAAACGTGAACTGGGCATATGAGCGTTAGATAACTCGAACCGTTATCATTTGATCAGCCGCTAAAGTTAGCCAATCAGATCGCTTTGCAGGCGAATTTAAATGGAATATACGAGGCAATGTTACTAAAAGTGCACGTGGCTTATGACCGGCTTGAGAGCACCAATAGAAGAAATAAATTTCTCCAAGGGAGGGACTTGAACAAAGACCTCCCTGCTGATAGGTTTGGTCAACAACAAGCACGCTACGGTGGCACTGACTGAAACCCACGGTGTGTTAGTGTTTGATGCTCATTTCACGGCATGGCTCTCAAACTCGAACAAGCCACGTGCAGATTTAGCAACACGGCCTCGTACAATAACGATCACAAGAATTCCGGGTGGAAAATGAAATAGGTAACGTTTGGCTGAAGATTTCGGCTAATCCTGAGGATGAAGGAGAAGTAACCAAGACAACGTCAAATATGTTCGTCTTCCAGGAGGTGTGGCTTGCGACGTTGAGTATTAGAGGTCACTTCCAAGTCCATTTTTTTAAAAGATGTTTCTATGGTTAAACATTCTGGCTATACTAGCTTTACTTACTCATGGAAAACAATCAATTAACTGTAATTTAATTGCGATGAAGTGTATATGACAGTTAATTGTTTGATCAGCGCTGACAATAACTTGATAGGAACGGTTTTCCAAATGCCCTTGCGTCTCTGATACTCATAATTATTTAATGCCAGGTGATTTTTACTTTACTTTTTCAGGATAACAATTATCATTATTATTATTATGCCTATTAGTAGTAGTAGTATTTAACAGGGCCTATATGGACGAAAATAAGGGTCCTTCTTTCTTACAGTGGTTGAGCGCGATGCCATTTGATAATTAAGTAATAGTCGAGATCGCTAACATTTCACCAGACCTCCCACACAAGAATGACAATTAAACTGGAGAATTTGACCCTCAATGAGTTGGCATACACATTACGTCTCTTGAAATGAAGGAGGCGTGTGGTTCCTCATTTCATTCCCCTCTCCCTTCATTGTCGAGCCAGTGGGACGTGTGGGCAGGCGGGGAAGCAAGTACCTTCCCTTCTGCGTGTGTTTCGTACATGCTAGATATCCTCGTAATTCAGTTTTCTCCACCTCCCCTCACTCTTCGGATGTGTGTATATGTTAACGCGTCTGATGGATGTAACCATTGAGAGGGAGTGTGTAAGCAAGTACTGGGCGGTTATGAGGGCTGTACTGATTGATTTCTTGCCTGAAATGAATATTTCTGGCCACGAGATACTAAAGATTTCGAGTGTACATCGTATTTGAATTCGCCTGAGAAGCGATTTGCAGCTGATAAAATGAAAATGGTGCGAGATACGTGATTATTTTCTCAAATTACTTATCATTATGACCTACGCTGTAACTCCCATTTACTCGGTTCACGTGTTTTCCGACCATCCTGTATATGATATGATCTGCAATTAATTTATTAGAAACTGACTACAGTTAGGAACGTAAGGATCTACGCACCCAGAATGAAATATCCATTACAATGCCCTTCAAGTTCTGAGGTACATAGGCATGAGAACGATAACAATAGAGCACAGTTACCAGAGGATCAATGATGTAAAGTAGAAGAGTTGTTAACTCCGCAATCGTGGTGTGCAGTAAGAGGAGAGAATGCACAGAGTAACCGTGAGGCATGGAAAGAGGGTAAGACGTTCCTCACACTTGCTCGACAAGTAGGACATTAAGACGTGTTGGTGACAAGGTGCTTGTACAAGTGGGTATGTCATTTCATTATCAACATTCATGTACGGTAAAGGGAAGAACCGTGTAGGGCCCGGACTTTTTAAAAATGCATATGCGCATATGCAAATGCATATTTTGAACATTAGTGCATATTTTGAACCTTAGTGCATATACAGACACGTTTTTATCTTATGTGTGATCGATTATCTAAGATCTCTGAACGAAATGGAAAATTTAATGAGCTGTGTATGTTGCACATCACTTGGCAACATGAAAAACCTTCCCTGATCAAGGAAAGTGCTTTCAGTGTCGCAATACAAGTAGGTAGATGGATAATGACGGTTTTCACAACAGCAATTTTCTTCTTTCTGACATTTCTTTCTCTTTCTCCTTACAGTAGTCTCCCAAGGTTTGCTTAAACAAGTGCGTTCATCTGTAAACTTGCTCTTCGTCTATTGCAGTGTTTTACCAAATTTAACTGTAAAAATGCCTAAAGTCTTAAATCTTTGCCAGAAAAATATTCCGAGCAGTCAGTGCCGGTGTGCAAGTATTGCCCAGTTACGTCTATCGACGTAGAACGATCAGTTTCAGCGTATACATTACTTCTGTCCGACAACAGTAAGTCATTGACTCCTGAAAACATTGAAAAACTATTGAAACCTACTGCCATGCATCATCTTTCTAAGGAATAAAACTTGTTTATCAATTTGACACTGAGTTAAAATTAACTAATGCGTTTGATAATAGTATTTTGTTTTATTTTTACTGCATATTTCCGTGCATATTTTCAACATTTTTAGTGCATATGTGCGTGCATATTTTCGGAGTTTTTTGTGCATATGAATCCGGGCCCTAGTTATGAGTGAAGCAAGATCAAACTCCTCTGCATCACCACCTGTCACGAAAAGTCATTCTTGTCAAAGATTCCTGTGATAGTGTAATATGTAGTCTGTACCGCACTGTAGGAACGTATGTTTGCATGACATATTTCTCCACTCCTTGAGTATGATGTATTAAAGACTCGTTTTTCCTTTACATACGCCCATAGGAAAATGAACTCAACGAAAATTTCTCTGATGGACTGCATATCACTATGTGACTGAGTGGCGTGACCAGTCTTAAATGAAATAACGGATAGGAAGAGCATAGCCACATTCGCGGTTTTGGCACAGCAGCGATGATATGTGAAAAAGTGTTCATTTTTTTCATTCTCATTTTAAAGCCTCACGCTCAAATTACTTTCAGCTATTACCTTCCATCTATTCTTTTTCCTGCTCATTCTATGAATGAATAAAACCAAAGCGAAAATCATGTTACATTAAATAAGAATACATTTCACTGAAATAGTACACTCCAATTCACTTAGCTTTCGAAGTATTCTCCAGACTGACTTCCTGGGTTGCGAGAATATGTTTTAAAACAGTTTTCTTTTATAATTTTGTTTTACGTCGCATCGAAGGAAAGGTTTAGGAGTGTGAAGGAACGGTCCGTGGAATTAATTAAGGTATAGCCCCAGCATTTTCCTGGTGTGAAAATGGGAAACCACGGAAAATCATCTTCAGCGCTGCCGACAGTGCGGTCCGAACCCACTATCTCCCGGATGTATGCTCATAGCTGCGCGCCCCTAACTTCACGGCCAATTCTACCGGTTTTAAAACAGTTGACAGATCGTCTGCCGTTACTGCGCGCATCACAGCCCTTGGCGTTTCTCTTCTCAGTGACATAAAATTAAAGAAGATTTCTGACTTTGAGATTCTTCATCAACTGACGTTGAGGATATTGCTTTCTCTTCCGGAATCCTGGCTTCTCTAAAACCTGTAAATATAGTGATGATGTTTGCTGCTTAAAGGGGCATAGCAGCTAGGTCAACGGCCCCTACTGATACACGGTGCAACGAAATGAAACGACAATTAAAACTTCGAAATATATCCATTGCAAGCAAAGCAAATTCATCTCCCTACAGGCCATGAAGGCCCTTGGAGGGGTGGAATGTAAAGGCTGCCCCTATCCGTAACCTCGGCACTTGATGGGGTAGAGTGATTAGAGTGGATGGCTCTACGCCAGACCGTCTTTCTCCCCAGAAATAACCTGATACTCATTTTCGGTGTAGGCAGAGTGAACCTCAGGGCCATGTGCACCTCCAGAATTGGAAATTGCGTTTATTAAATTTTACGATTTCCTAGCAAATTTTACTAGAATCTAAAAGGAATGATGATGAAAAATGACCATAATTCCAAAATAATCAGTGGATCCGATTCACAATGCCTAATTTTCTGGGATGATGCTCGTTGCTCAAACGGGGTCCAAAATCGAGGTAACCAGCCCTTCATAATAGTACTAGTCACTGGTAAAGCAGAACCATGATGTTTCTCCTATAGTAGTACTAATCACAGGTAACGAAAAATCATGGTGTTCTTCGCATGGCGGTAATAATCACAGGTAATGTAGACCCAGGGTATGTCACACGGCACTACTCACAGGGAACACAGACCCTTTCTTCTCATACGGGTTCTACTGACAAGCAATGCAGACCCGTGGTGTTCCTCACATAGTGCTACTGAAATGAAATGAAATGTCGTATGGGTGTTAGTGCCGGGATATCCCAGGACGGGGTCGGCTCGCCAGTTGCAGGTCTTTCTAGTTAACGCCCGTAGGCGACCTGCGCGTCGTGATGAGGATGAAATGATGATGAAGACAACACATACACCCAGCCCCCGAGCCGTAGGAATTAACCAATTAAGGTTAAAATCCCCGACCCGGCCGGGAATCGAACCCGGGACCCTCTGAACAGAAGGTCAGTACGCTGACGAGTCGGACCGTGCTACTCATCATAGGCAATGTAGACCCACGGTGCATCATACAATATGGCACCACCCAGAGGAAACACAGACCTATAGTGTACTTCATATAATGGTACTGCTCGCATAGTAATCCTCCCCCGATGATACTAATCACAGACTCAGCCTGAGGCAGTAACAATAGAGCTCCTTAGTTAGTAGTGATTAATGCTGTAAGAGAGAACACAACCAGGCATATGCAGTAGTACTAATTGCAAGTAAAGTCCACCCATGGTGTTCATCGCTTAATGGTACTAATCACATATTGTCTCACGGTTCCGAAAGCATCATCCCTTGGTCACCCTTTTATTCGCTTCTTACAACAGGCAGAGGATAGCGTGGGTGTACTATTCATCTGCGTCCCTCACCCAAGGGGGTTGTAAATGTAGTGACTGGGTCGTAAAACAAATTTACTATTATTATTATTATTATTATTATTATTATTATTATTATTATTATTATTATTATTATTATTATTATTATTATTCAACTTATAGGTCTAGAGTACCAGGACATTTATCGGCATACATTACACACATCTGTGAAACTGAAGTAACAGAAAACTGCTTGAATTATTTCAACTGATTTATGCATAATTTGGTGTGCTGATTTTAAAAGTGACCGCCATTTTTCTAGACCACGTAGGGATTAATGTGAAAGTATGGGAGAGGGAGGATTATATTAATACTAGTGAAGTGCAAGCTTGCAGTTGCAGAAACAAACTTAAAATTGGTGCTTGTCCATGTGTTTTCGGCAGAAAACCATCCCTAATACGGAGTGCGGCAAAACAAACAATACCGAAATTACAAACATGGTCTGAACCTCAAGATACGTCATTATAACACGCCGGGTCAGGGCCTTTCAGGGTGCATGCAACGGTGCTTTGCGCGGAGCAAGGTTCGAAAGACGACTCCACCAGGTTGACCAGAGTGCAGATCCCCACTCCTCGATTTCGAATAAAAGCGTCAGCTCTCTCTCTCTTTTTCCCTACGAGTTTCTCTCTCGCCCCGCCTGCTACCCCTTCAACACTTGCCCTGCCGCACTCAACCACCCGAGCAGAGTTGAGCCGAGGTTAGCAGTTTCACCCTGAGATAAAATGCTGGTCCGAACCGAGCCGAGTCGGACCATTGCACGGTACACAGAAACTCTTCGCCTCGGTTTGCACGCGTAAGATTTTGGACGTTTGAGAGGCCCTGCGCTAAGTGATGGCGGCGACACATTTCTTACTGCGTGGAGCAGCATGTGTTTAAAATGTGCAAATTGTCCAAAACAGTCCTGTAGATTGTTCAACATGCTGATGAATACAGGTTGCTGTAAGGACACAAAACATGACTGCATCTTCTCTCGTAATTTTTTTTTTTGCTATGGGCTTTACGTCGCACCGACACAGATAGGTCTTATGGCGACGATGGGATAGGAAAGGCCTAGGAGTTGGAAGGAAGCGGCCGTGTCCTTAATTAAGGTACAGCCCCAGCGTTTGCCTGGTGTCGTGTACCGACCTCCCACGGACTCGAACCGGCGGACTGTCAGGTGGAAGGCAGCCGGGATTCGCAGCCGAGTCTAGAGCTCAAGGTGTCAGAGGAGATTAATTAGTGTTAGAATAATGATAGTCATCGACATGAGACACCTTGTAGTACTTGAGTAACTGTATAATAATTATAGTTAAATTTAATAATTGGAAAGCAGAAGGAAGCTTTCAGTTAAGTATTGGAGAGCGGTTTGTGAAACGCGCTAGCTTACGAAAGCTGTTGACTACAATAAGATATTTACTGTGTGTCAACAAACAAAGCTGGTATGCGGGCCAGGCGGACCGCCTGACGCCCGACAAAGAGACAAAACTAAGTACACGGCCAGTCAAGGCCATTACAGATGCGCTTTAGGAAAACAAGGAAAGATGAAGACAAAGTAAGACAGAAGACAGTAGTGCCTAGGTAGCAGCACTTACTGTGACAACTATTGAGAATAGCCACTTGAGGGCGCTAGTGACTGGATGATCAGTTTAGCAATGCCTGTAAGACCCAATCCCTTAGTAGGAGGTAGGGATAGAACTTTGAGTTCAGGAGCGGAGATATAATCCCTGGCCAAGATGGCGCGGGGCCTTCTTCCAGCCAGCAGTTCGTACTTGTCAGAACGAGATTCTTTTCGAGCATAGCCCAAGTGCCGCAGGGCAAGATTCAGATAGACGCGTAGTAGAACAGTAGGCGCGTGAAACAAGCTCGCTCTCTCTATAGATCATTACATTCAGACTTGTAAATATACTGTACATAGTAGTTTTAGTTGTCCTCAGTAATAAAGGACAGAGGAATAATTTCATCTTTTATTTCGGGAGTTGCGGGACGAGTCATACCTACAATTACCTCCCTACATTCCGCTCGGCAGGACAGGTAATACTTCAACATCCAACGGCCTGGTGACCAACCTACGAGATCGTCTCACAGGACAGGTAGGTCACGACAGGCACGTATAAAAATTTGGTGTCAGGTAGTGCAGGGTCCCGAGTTCGATCCTCGAACAGTGTCAACTCACCGAAATAACGTGAGAGAATCGCGACTTCGTAGAAGATTGTCCGTAGGAGAACCGCGACTTCGCAGAAGATTTTCGTGTGAGAAAATCGCGACTTCGCAGAAGATTGTCCGAACCGCGCTACCGCGTAGTTTCGTTCGTGTGCCGCGCATCGCAGAAGAGGAGCATCACTACCGCAGCCTACTAAGCCAGCCCAGCAGAGGGGTAGCAGTCCAGTAGCAGACAACGCCATCCGGTGGAGACGCAGCACTACAGCCGACTACTCATCCAGCCCAGCAGTGAGGCAGCATTGCAGATTAAGGTAAGCTGAATATTTATTTCAAATGGCACGACAGAATAGTTCAGTACCAGCAGACCGAGGCACTGAGATGCTCGAGGACGAGGTGGAATCAGTAAGTATGAGTGGGCCTTTTGTTACAGTAGTAGAAGGACATCGCCTCATTGGACGAGAGTTTGATGGCAGTCAACCAGATAGACTGCATGAGTTCATAGCTAACGTAGATGCTGCTGTTCGTATGATTAAGGATGAGGATCAAGAGTTGTTTTTCAAGTATATTTTAACTAAGGTTACGGGCAGAGCCCGAGATAAGTTGTTGTACAGACGTGATATACATAACTGGGAGAAAGCCAAGCGGGCATTGATAGAATATTATGGCCAGCAAGGCACGTTAGATTTGTACATTTGTCAAATGTTCCAAACAGCGCAGGACCCGCGAGAATCAGTCGCACTTTGGGCGCACAAAATAGAAACATTGTCAGCTTCTTTTAGAGAGGCAATACTTGAGGATGAATTAGAGGAGGATCGTGACGCGCAGTTGAAAATAACGAGAAAAATATGTGTTGCTAGTTTCATACAAGGGTTAGACAACCCTCGAATACAAGCTAGGGTACAGTCAGAAAAGGGCATTACTTTTGAGAGGGCCGTTGCACTTGCACAGCAGGAAGAAACCGTAATATTGTCAAAGAAGGCACGAGAGGGCCTACAACACAAACGTAGTTCAGGGTTTAGCAAGCGCAAACCAGAACAGGAGCGCAGTGCAGCACCACAGTGGCATACTAAGCCAACACATGCTAGTGTTAGGGTGGTCTGTTACAATTGTAACCAGGAAGGCCACGTAGCAAAGAACTGTAAGAACACAGGAACGCAGGGGGCTCACACTACACAGACCGCTAGTTCCAATACAGCTACAGGGGGCACATTCAGTAAATTAAAATGTCGCTATTGTGGGAAGACAGGGCACATTGAACGTGAATGTAGAAAGAAACAAAGAGATAAGGAAACAGAGGTACGAGAAACAGTGCGCATAGTACGTACACAACCAAACCCAGTGACAAAAGAAAACAGAATTTGTTATCGTTGCGGCCGAAAAGGGCACATACAGGTGAATTGTCGACAAGGTGCACCCACTCAAGGTGCACGCACACAAGGTGCACAAACTCAAGGTACACACACACACAAGGTTCACGCACTCAAGGTGCACACACTCCGGTGATGCGTACGGATAGCCGTAGGTGCTATTCGTGTGGCCAACAGGGCCACATTCAGAGAAATTGTCGAAAAGCCCAAGGCAAGTCCACGGGCAACATGGCCATGAAAGGCCAAACTCAGAGTGATCGCATAAGGGGCAAGGCCGTAAGATACAGAGCCCAATGCGAACATTGTGATAGATGGTCACACCGAACCCAAGACTGTTGGTTCAAGAGGAAGGGTGGCAATACGCACGCCACGAAAACCTCCGTGGCTCAGGCGGCAAACTAGAACGGGCCCGTAGCAAGGGGACAGTTACGGAGGCCCGCACACCACAAGGTCCCAAGAATCCTGACGTAGAAGGCACGGTGCTGATCCAGGTCGCAAACCAAGGAAGACCGTTGAGATTTTTAGTAGATACTGGGTCCGATATCAGCCTAGTTAAGAGGCAATCGGTACCCAAGGAATGCCTGATTGACGGGAGCAAATCAATTGAATTAGCAGGTGTAAGTAAAGGAATAATTTACACCCAGGGTACTGTACGTTTTGCCATTGGAAACACAAGTGACACATTTCATGTGGTAGGGAGTGATTTCCAATTAACACAGGATGGTATAGTTGGGCGAGACCTCCTGACAGATAGCGTGATTGACTATAGGGAAGGTCATGTCACCATAAGAGGGCGACAATACCTTATGGGGGCACGAGAGACGAAGGTGATCCGCCTCGAACCAAGGACCCAGAAGGTCGTTGTGATAGAAGTAGATCGGAATCTACCCTTAGGAATTATTGAGAAGGAAGAGGTGATACCAGGGGTGTACCTCGCAGGGTGCCTGACTAAATCAGCGCACCACGAAGCAGTGGTTAGCATGATGAATACCACTGAAAAGGCAGTGACTTTACACAGCCCACCAGTGCACATACAGGAGGTAGATAAGACCTGCCTAGCACAAGTGCGAAAGGTAGAGCAGAACAGTAGAGTGGCAAACGGAGAACCGGCCACTCAGAAGCCCCGATCACAGCGAGTGATAGACTGTTTGCGAGTTGATCACCTCACGCAGGTAGATAATGAAGGGATATACGCCATCTGTGCTGAGTACAATGATATCTTCCATCTTGAGGGAGACAAACTAACACACACTGATGTACTACAGCATGAGATCCCTACACCCCAAGATCAACCTCCAATTAATGTACGACCATATAGACTTCCCGAAGCACAGAAGGGGGAGATACAAGCTCAGATAGACAAGATGCTAAGTGATGAAATTATCACACCTAGCACATCAGCCTGGAATGCGCCATTACTTTTAATTCCGAAGAAATTAGACGCCTCAGGGAAACAAAAATGGAGGGTCGTGATCGACTTTCGAAAATTGAACGAGATAACGATAGGAACCAGTTATCCCCTGCCATTAATTTCAGAACTGTTAGACGCCCTCGGCAAGGCGAGATATTTTTCGACCTTAGATCTCGCGAGTGGCTATCACCGGGTGTTGTTGAAGCCTGAAGACAGGCCAAAGACAGCATTCTCTGCGCTAGGACGCAAGTACGAATTCAGGAAAATGCCCATGGGTTTGAAAGACGCGCCAGCCACGTTTACGAGGCTGATGAACAACGTGCTCACAGGGTTAACGGGTATAAAATGTCTGTGTTACCTGGATGACGTCATTGTGTACGGGAGTTCAATCCAGGAGCACAATGCGAAGCGAAGAGACGTATTTCAAAGGCTGAGAGAGAACACGCTGAAACTCCAGCCAGATAAGTGTGAATTCCTAAGAACTTAAGTAGCATTCCTAGGACATGTAATTACTGACGAAGGTGTCTTACCAGACCCACGTAAAGTACAGGCCGTTAAGGACTTTCCGAGGCCTACCACTAGCCGCCAGATCAAGCAGTTCTGCGGACTGAGTGGGTACTATAGGAAGTTCATACCTAACTACAGCAAAATCGCGAAACCGCTGTATCAGTTAGTGAAGAAGGACGTTCCCTTTGTATGGGGAGACGATCAGGAACAAGCGTTCCAGATACTAAAGCAAAAGCTAATTGAGGAACCTATATTGCAGTATCCGGATTTTGAAAAACCATTCGTTGTTACCACTGATGCGAGCAACGAAGCGGTTGGGGCAGTATTGTCACAAGGACCTATCGGGAAAGACCTTCCAATTGCCTATGCAAGTAGAACGCTTAACAAAGCAGAAATGAATTACAGCGTAACTGAGAAAGAATTGTTGGCAATAGTGTGGGCAGTAAAGTATTTCAGACCATATTTGTTTGGTAGAAAATTCACTGTTGTGACAGACCATAAGCCGTTGAAGTGGGTCTTCAACGTGCAAGATCCGTCTTCACGCCTGCTAAAGTTCAGGCTGAAGCTAGCGGAATACGACTTCGACGTCGTATATAAGCAGGGCAAACAGAACTGCAATGCAGATGCCCTGAGTAGGAATCCCACTGAACCCAAGTGCCAAGCGCGAGTGGTTAACTCGGCTCAGCACAGGTCTCACTCAGAGGCAACAGTAGAAACTCAGGCCTCAGACGAGAATAGGGAGGAGGTACTGTCTTCAAAACCCGAGGACGCTACGGCAGAGGGAATTGAAGCGGACGGTAGCGAGGTTTCCGAGGACGCTAACGCAGAGGAGATTTCGCCCGAAGGTAGCTTATCTGAGGAAGAGAACGAATTAGGCGAAGCTGAAAAGCTAGCCATTTTGAAAGAATGTCATGATTCTTTGGTGGGAGGCCACCAAGGAATAGCGCGCACGTACGCCAGGGTACGTGAACGAATTCAGTGGAAGGGCATCAAAGGGGACATTGAGCGCTATGTACGCACATGTCCCTCCTGCCAAAAGAATAAAGGGACCAGACCAGACGTCAGGGCTCCCATGAGAATCACGGATACCCCGAACACAGTCTTTGAGAAGATATCCCTAGACGTAGTTGGACCTCTTCCGTTGACAGAGGCAGGAAACAGGTACATACTGACATGCCAAGATCAGCTGTCAAAGTACCTAGTAGCGAGTGCCATGCCTAATCAGGAGGCAGAAACCGTGGCACGGACGCTAATCAATAACGTAATAAGTATCTACGGGATACCAGAGCAGATTCTCACTGACCAGGGTAGTAATTTCATGAGTGATGTGTTTAAGACGCTGTGTAAAACGCTGCGCATTCGTAAAACACACACTACGGCTTTCAGGCCACAATCGAACGGTAGCATAGAGAGATCCCATAAGGTGCTCACGGAGTACCTAAGGCATTATGTCTGCTCAGGGGAGCAGAATGACTGGGACAAGTATTTGCCTACAGCTAGCTTTGTGTATAATACCACAAAGAGCACAAGTACAGGGTTCACACCCTGCGAATTAATTTTTGGAAGGAAGGCAAATATCCCAGGTGTGTTGCAAAAGCCACCTGAAATGAATTACAATGAACACCAGAACGTGGTGGAGGAACTGACGGCACAGCTTAGGCGAAATCACGAGGCCGCCAGAAAGACCTTAATAGAGCGAAAGGAATTAGAGAAAGAACACTACGACAAAAAGCAAAATGAGGTCACCTTTCAGGTAGGTGATAAGGTTCTCTTGCGCAATGACGCATTGCGGAGAGGAAAATCCAGAAAGCTAAGCCCACCATTCGAAGGTCCTTACGAGATAGTAGATGTTTCAGGGGTGAATTGCACCCTACAGATGAACAAGAAGGGAAAAAGGGTTAAGGTACATAAGAATCGTTTGAAATTGTACTTGTAGAAACGAGAACTGGGAAGCGAACGGTAACACACATCCTGTCTTTACCTTGCAGGTAGACAGCAGATATGGCGCGAATGCTAGAATTGTTGTCCATCGTAGTAGCAGTGATAGTCGTGACGTCACACCGCTACAGAATAGCCGGAGAAGTACTGGATGTCAAGGTGACACCATATGAGAGTACTCCAGGGGCATACTTCGACAATCAGGGTGCGATACAGTTATACCATACGGAATGGACATTAGTTACCTATGTAAACCTGAATAAATTAAGTGATGTATTTTCAAATGTCAAGAGACACATACACTGGACTCAATTAATATGTACACAGTTAGAAAGAAGTACTAACCTAACATGTCAACAGGATGTTAAAATGCTAAGTGCACAATTAGATAGAATTAGGGAATCGAAGGAATTAATTACGAGGATTACTAAACCAATAGGGGAAACGGATAACACTAGGCGAAAACGAGGCCTAATTAACGCAGTAGGTTCCATCGCAAAGGCATTATTTGGAACATTAAGTCAAGAGGATGCCGATAAATATGAGTCAAAAATTAGTGAGTTAGAGCAGGAACAGCTTTCAATTATGAAAATTGCAAAAGACCAGATGATAGTAGTAAAATCAACATTGCAATCTATGAACAGCACCATTTACGATGTCACAGCCAATGAACAGAAATTAACTCAAAACATTGCAGAAATTAGATCTTATCTTGCCAATAGCACGCTTCAGATTACAGAAGTACTTAAGCAAGTAGAATTAGAAAACTCAGTGAATAGGCATTTAATTGAGATTGAAGGCCTTCTCATACAACTGTATGAGCATTACAGTGTTGTGTTATCAGGTATAATGAATGCTCAGGTAGGAGTCATTCAGGTGCAAATAATTTCACCAGATGATATTATTAAAGGTTATAAGAAAGCTCAGGGAGATTTCCCTAAAGGATTGTCCTTGCCATTTGACTTAAAATCAGCTTGCGGCTACTTGATTTACAAGGTAGCCACAGTGGAAGTGTTCGCCAACAAAAATTATCTAGTGTACGTCATCAAGACACCCCTTACAGATAGGGTAACTTATACAATGTTTCACATGATTCCATTCCCCACGTATATGAAGAGTAATCCACACCATTTTGTTTATCTTCAAGAGACCAAGGACTATATCCTTATGGACAAAGAGAAACAAACTTATGTTCAGTTAGATAAAGATCAGATAAATCAATGTAAGGTAGTAACACCCAGTTGGAAACTATGTCATGTTAAATTCCCTATTAATACAGTGTACACTCAAAAGAGTTGTGCAGTCCAGCTTATCTTAGGAGTTAGTCAGATTCCAGATTATTGTGATAAAAGAATACTTCCCGTTCAACAACTCATGTGGATACCTATCAGAGCTAACAGATATATATATATACGTATCCCCAGAAGAAGTTAAAGTAACATGTATGTGTAAGGATACCACCAGTGATATCAGGTTAACAGGTACTGGTATTCTTGTTTTAAGTGCAGGTTGCACAGTGTATGGGCCACATAGTAAAATACAAGGTGTAGGTGAAGTGAACACTACACAAAGTAAAGACTTTGTACCAGAAGTCACACTTGATTATGACTGTTGTGAACAGATAGGTAGTGAAATCAAGTTAGAACAGATACCCGAAATGAATAAGTTGTCCTTAAATAATTTGCTAAATCACATTAACGATTTACAATGGGCTACCCATAAGACACAAGAAGTGGAAGATATGGTGAGACAAAAAGAAGAAGAACTGCAAAGACAAATGGTCTATCAGCATATTAATGTATACAGATATATTGTGTGGATAGTTGTTGGTATCACAAGTTTAATTTTAATTTGTTATTGTTGTAATTGTTGCTGTCCGAAACTAGGGTTTCCAGCAAAGAGATGGTTTGATGATGCACGGGCTCATTGCCCTAATATATGTATAAAACAAACGGTAATCACGAAGGGAGATAAGGTTAAGACTTCAGATGAGGATTTAACTATATTCCAACGTCCCAGGCGGATCCGGGGACGCCCGGAGATGTCTGCGGAGATCATGGAATTACACTCCAGGCCTGCTGGGGGACGCCCTAGTACGCCTGTGAGATCTATAGAAGCAATAGAAATAGACGCAAGTGATAATCAGAGTAGAGAACAACCTTCCCCTTCACCACAGGGTCGCCGATCCTTACGTACCGGCAACATCAGAGTATAAATAGTGTAGGACAGAAATGGACGCAACGTATGGTTGCATCCATTTCTTCCCTAAGGGGGGAGATGTCGTGTACCGACCTCCCACGGACTCGAACCGGCGGACTGCCAGGTGGAAGGCAGCCGGGATTCGCAGCCGAGTCTAGAGCTCAAGGTGTCAGAGGAGATTAATTAGTGTTAGAATAATGATAGTCATCGACATGAGACACCTTGTAGTACTTGAGTAACTGTATAATAATTATAGTTAAATTTAATAATTGGAAAGCAGAAGGAAGCTTTCAGTTAAGTATTGGAGAGCGGTTTGTGAAACGCGCTAGCTTACGAAAGCTGTTGACTACAATAAGATATTTACTGTGTGTCAACAAACAAAGCTGGTATGCGGGCCAGGCGGACCGCCTGACGCCCGACAAAGAGACAAAACTAAGTACACGGCCAGTCAAGGCCATTACAGATGCGCTTTAGGAAAACAAGGAAAGATGAAGACAAAGTAAGACAGAAGACAGTAGTGCCTAGGTAGCAGCACCTACTGTGACAACTATTGAGAATAGCCACTTGAGGGCGCTAGTGACTGGATGATCAGTTTAGCAATGCCTGTAAGACCCAATCCCTTAGTAGGAGGTAGGGATAGAACTTTGAGTTCAGGAGCGGAGATATAATCCCTGGCCAAGATGGCGCGGGGCCTTCTTCCAGCCAGCAGTTCGTACTTGTCAGAACGAGATTCTTTTCGAGCATAGCCCAAGTGCCGCAGGGCAAGATTCAGATAGACGCGTAGTAGAACAGTAGGCGCGTGAAACAAGCTCGCTCTCTCTATAGATCATTACATTCAGACTTGTAAATATACTGTACATAGTAGTTTTAGTTGTCCTCAGTAATAAAGGACAGAGGAATAATTTCATCTTTTATTTCGGGAGTTGCGGGACGAGTCATACCTACAATTACCTCCCTACATTCCGCTCGGCAGGACAGGTAATACTTCAACATCCAACGGCCTGGTGACCAACCTACGAGATCGTCTCACAGGACAGGTAGGTCACGACACTGGTGTGAAAATGGGAAACCACGGAAAACCATCTTCAGGACTGCCGATAGTGGGATTCGAACGTACTATCTCCCGGATGCAAGCTCACAGCCGTGCGCCTCTACGCGCACGGCCAACTCGCCCGGTCTCTCGTAATTTGGGGCATGCTGAAATAATCCTTTTTTTTCCGATCAGATGATCCACCTAGGAATATTCCCGGAGCGCGAGAAATGATACAGTCATTGGCATGTATTTTCTGAATCGCTGCAGTACAGTATTTAGACAGCTCATGTATATCTTTTCGCTTAAAGGACTGTCAATCTCTGAGGAACAATTTTAAGTATTTATTAATTTTTTTATTTTATTTTCTGGGTTGAACTGTATTGATGTTTTCTGTACATTACGTTTTGTTTGCCGACGTTTCCAATACATTGCAGTATTCTTTGTCAAAGCGACTGAAAAACCCCTACTCGATTAGAGGTAGTCAGTCTCCCAGGCAACAATCACACTACAAGAGTGGTTCCTGACCTTGATCTTATAATTATATCCTAGCCTTTCTGGCTGACGTAATCCCCTGGCTGTCTCTTGAGAATTCTGGAAAGTATGTGTCACAGCCAGGTAGTGGGGCTTCCCAGCGCCGTTGTGAAATTGGAGGTTCGACCTGCGTGTTTATGTTAGGGTCAGTATGTCTTGACAAATACAGTAGAGACAATACGCGACACTCAGCGAGATATCGAGTGACAGCTATTAGAGCTCTCTCTAGCGGGTAGACCTGAGAACTACTGATTCTGTCATAAGAGCACGTGTATTTGTGTGTAAGTTTTTGGTGTTATTTATGCGTTTTCAGTGAGTTGATATAATTAAATAGTAGCGTGCGTCATTCCTTGATATCTCCTCTCAGCATGAGGGGAAAGGTATGTGCTGTGTTTGGCTGCAGTAACTATGAAGTAGAGAAGAATGCGCTCTCTTTCTTTCGCTTCTCTCGTGACAAGAAAATATAAGTAATATTGTGTTTGCATATATATTCTTCCAGTGACAAAGGGATTTTTATAGTACTTCATAATCTTCTGACCTGCTCGACCCATATTTTAACTGGCTTAAAATATAATACGCATATTTTATTGTATAGTGCAGCAGTTAACCTTCAATACCGATGTGTTGTTGTAGGTGTGATCTGTGGGTTTTGAAATGTCACAGAAGTGATTTGGATAAGGTGTACAAGAAAGAAGGGACGTTACGCTTATATAAGAATTATAATATCTGTTCAGATCACTTCCAGGCCAGCGACTTTAGAAATCCTCGACTGTACAGCCAAGGGTATGTTACATTTTTACTCTAATTGTACGTAAATATTCCTCAAAGCATCACTATAGACAACATTTTCGTACTTTTCTTTCTTTTAACCCTCTTTTCAGATTAAAGCCGGGATTTTATAGATTTTCTTTCTGTTAGTAGGCCTCATGTTAAGAGGAAAATTGTCCAACTTTTAAATGTTAATTCATTGCATCATGTGTATAAGGAATGTGCCGATAGTTTTATTGACAAGTGTCTTAATGTGATGATACAATATTTTTTAAATCAGGAAAAAGGTAGGAATGCTAAAGCAAAAAAGTAATGCATAAATGAAAGATCAAGCCATTTCACAGCAGTCCACCTCACATCTTGTTTATATGTATAATTTCAGTCTTTAAATAATATACTTTTAAATAATTCTTCATTATTTATCCAGAATTGTTTTATCAACTTGGAAGTTAATTTCTCAATAATACTTTCTTTCTGCTCGTAATTTATTTATCCATTTTCGTATATGCATTTCCATTGATATTTCAATTTAGCGCGACTTTTCAGGTCAAGTCACTGGGAGCGCCACCGTCGAATTGTCTCCCATTTTAACAAGGCTAAATCCGTAAGTGTCGCGCATTGTCTCTACTGTATTTGGTCTTAATATGTGTATGATAGGCATCCATGAATTGGTGAGTTTTATATCCTTCTTCTAAATTCATATTGTTCGGATATTTCTTGATTTCGATAGCCTCGCGGATTTTCCTTTCCAGATTCGAACGGATAGCTGCTAGGTTCTTCGTCTTATCAAATTATATTCCGTGTCTTGTTTCGTAGGAATGCTTCGCAACCGCTGAAATATTTGTGTATTTTAAGTATTGCATTTAATGTGCGATGTTCGGTCTGTTGCACTGAAGGAATTTACCGTGTTATCTATATTAGCGAGCAGTCTCAAAGAAGAAAGCCTTGAGGTTTATGAAGAAGTCTACTGTGTAGCAGAAGTTGGAAGTCACAGTTGTATTGATATAATTGTCATTAATCGGAGACGAAACAAAGCAGAAATCATTCACCCTCCGATACGATTTAAAGACTATCATTTCCAGCCAGATTAAGTATATAAAGAAATACATGATATATATGCACCAACAGTACTCTACATCCAGAGAACCTATGGCGTCAGGAACATACAAGAAAGATGACTGCTCCTGGGTGCCCAGAGGGACCATTCCCAGAAAGATTTGTCGAATGGCGGGAATTGTACTGACTTGACAAGATTGTTACCACGATTATAAAATTCTCAGTGGGAATAATGTGGATCCATTCGTATGGAAAACATGTATTTAATTTATGAAACCAACAATTCAAGTACTTTCTTCAAAGAACTAGTGACCTCTTCTGTGTCCTTTGGTAAACACGTGTTGGTGTCAGAATGGATAAATGAAAAATAATTCATTACTTTGTGCAGTACAGGTGTACGTATGAATTTAAGGCCGTAGTCTGAAGCGTGGCTGCACCCTCAACAGTTCCACCGTCAAGTGTCTCTGAAGAGGGGAAGTAGCCCTCAAGCAGCCACAGCTGGTCCATTGTCTGACAGCTCTTTATTCCAACCGACCAACCGCGCAGAGGAGTGGTGGCCATGGCTCTACCATGGCTCTAAGCCTCTGTATTCGGGAGAGGGATCTTCGGCTGCCATCATACTAGTTTTCCGTGGTTTTATATTCTCCTGCACTAACGCGAATATATTATATGATGATGATAATGATGATGTTGTTTGTTGTTTAAAGAACCATAACAGCTAGGTCATCGGCCTCTAATATTACGAGGTGAACGAAATTAAAATTAAAACTTCAACATGTATCCACAGACTAGAACCTAAAACGAATGATAAAAAAGTGATCGTGAAACAAAAATATCAGTGGATCCAATTCACAATAACTTAATTACTGGGATGGAGGATGGAACTCATTATATAAAGGGGTCCAAAATCCAGGTCGCCGGTCCCTTATAATGGTACTAATCCCTGGTAAAGCAGAACTATGGTGTTCCTCCTATAGCGGTACTAATGATAGGTAACGTAGACTCACGGAGGTTTTCGCACGGTGGTACTAACCACAGGCCACGTATACTCAAGGTGTTGCTCGCATAGTGGTATTAATGATAGGCAATGTACACCCAGCGTGTATCACACATTAAAGAAACGCCTTCAGACAACACAAACGCATGGTTTTCCTCACATAATGGTACTACACTCAAGCAACGCAGACCCATGGTTTTACTGACATAGTGGTACTAATCACAGGCAACGTACTCTCATTGCGAACACAGTGGAACCGATCGGTGGAATACACACGATAACCATTATCAGAAACAGCGCCCAGACCCGTAGTGTTCCGCGCATAATGGTACCCTTCCTATGTAACGTAGACCCATGGTTTTCCTCGCAAGGTGATTCTGGTCGCAAGTAAGGTACACATCACAAGTAGTCTAATGCTTCTAATGTCATCATCACTTGGTCACGCCTTTTAGTCGCCTCTTACGACAGGCAAGCGAAACCTTGGATGTATTCCTCTTCTGAGACCTCCACCCACAGGGGGCACTAACACTAATACCGTGACAGTTCCTAGCATAGGCCACGGCCGCTAAACCCGTCACCTTCTCCACACATCACCTTCATCGCTCTAAATCTCTCTGGCCTGAGGGCGTTACCCTTTAAGTATACGGAATGAAAACTTTTGTAGTTAGCCAGTTAATGATGAGTCAGAACGTTCCACGGCGCTTTATTCACTGATGGTGAGCCAGATAGTATTCTTATACGGAGTGGTGGGAATTATCATGAATCGAGTATATGAGCGTTAGCGGTTGGTCATACTGATAAATAATTGGAAAAAATTACGTCGATATCTCGCGCTGTTGACCTTTTATCAGCTGCTGAAGTTAGCCAATCAGATCGCTTCGCGGGTGAATTCAAATGGGGTTTGCGAGGCGGTGTTGCTAAATCTGCTCGTGGCTTGGTCGGGCTTGAGAGTGAAGCAGAGGAATGATCATCAAGCCCTAACACAACGTTCCTCCCCTGGAAAAAAAAAATTCCTCTATTGGTGCTCTCAAGCCGGCCATAAGCCAGGTGAAGGTTTAGCAACACCGCCTCTAAAGCCCATCTGAAGTCGCCCGCAAAGCGACCTGATTGGCTAACTTCTGCAGCTGATAAAATGATAACGGCGAAAGATATCTCGTTAATTTTTTCCAACTATTTATCAGCATGGCCAACCCTCTATTGCTCATATACCCGGTTAACGTTGTTTCCGACCTTCCTGTAAATGTTTGATGATGCTTATTATTTTAAGGGGCCTAACATCGAAGGTCATTGGCCCCCTGTAAATGTTTGTTAAGCACACTGTAATATACATCATCTGATGCAACAAACATTTCTCCTACAGCATTTGTCACAGGGACTGCCTGTATGTTGCTTACAGCATTCAGAACACGGCCAATTTCATTTTTTCAAAGTCAGTTATCAAACTGACGGATTTCGATGAAAGTAAGAAACGAACTCTGGACCAAATGATATAGTGCATTGTGCACTTCACCAGAGATGTTGAGCTCAGTGGCTTACTGGTTCAGTACCAGTTCAACGCGATAAGGGCAATGGCGTGGAAAACATCTTCGTTTGTTTTGAGTTTGCTGCATAATGACAGCTTTTATAACAGCCAATTAATTATAACAGCCCCGAAGGGCCTTGTCCTACCAAGCGACCACTGCTCATCCCAAAGGTCTGCAGATTATGAGGTGTCATGTGATCAGCACGACGAATCCTCTCGACCGTATTTCTTGGCTTTCTAGACCAGGGCCGCCATCTCACCGACAGATAGCTCATCAATTGTAATCACGTGGGCTGAGTGAACCTCGAACCAGCCTCAGATCCAGACCGTCGATCAAACCCGGGTCCTCCCGGGTAAGATGCAGGTACGCTACCCTTACAGCTTATTCGTAATGTACGTGCCTATTTCAACGTGTATCTCATATTTGTGGGGGAAGCACGTTTATGAATTCAGAATTGTTCTCTGCCCACGAGAACTTCACTATTCACGCATAGCTACCACACAATTACTCCGTTCCCTTATTTTACCAAAGCATATTTTCCATTGTTCTGTTTCAGCACATTCTTTCCTCCGATAAAGCTGCTCACTCAGAGAAGTACTGGCAATTCCTATCTGTACATGCGTTTCACTGATATGAGCGAATGGAAATCAATATTTGTTCTTGCAGAGGTTGCAGTGACGTCGACTTCCTATGCAATACAGTTCACAGATGGTGTGTGCCAATGGATTTGTTCTCAGTCCT
Source organism: Anabrus simplex (assembly GCF_040414725.1). NCBI lineage: Eukaryota > Metazoa > Arthropoda > Insecta > Orthoptera > Tettigoniidae > Anabrus > Anabrus simplex. The sequence continues at coordinate 1,139,404,295 of NC_090266.1, forward strand.
AGTTCGAGACATGTCACGAACGTGAATGTATAATTATGTTGTAGGTTCACCGTAGTCCATTCCCTCCTGATCTTTTATGACTTTTTTTATTTACTGAAATGGGCGCAAGTTCTGGAAAAGGGAAACGATAGAGTACTATAAACATGTATTTTTTGCCATGATGGTTCTGGAAATGTGCCAGAACAAACGTGCTGGTTAGGTGTTTATTGATCGAGCAAGTGGACGTGCGGTTAGGGTCGTGCAGCTGTGAGCTTGCATTCGGGAGATAGTGGGTTCGAACCCCACTGTCGGCAACCCTGAAGATGGATTTCCGTGGTTTCTCATTTTCACACCAGGCAAATGCTGGGGCTGTACCTTAATGAAGGCCACGGCCGCTACCTTCCCAATATCCCACCCTTCCGTCACAGAAAACCTTCGATGTGTTAGTGCGACGTTAAACAAATAGCAAAAAAATAGGTGTTTATTGAGAAAGATTTTCCATTATTTAATAAAAAGACGGATAAAACTAAAACATTTCGTATGGTTCATAACAATATTTTTTTAGGATGACATATCACGTCACGCAGACGCAGATAGGTCTTATGACGACAATGGGATATGAACGGGCTAGGAGTGGGAGGGAAGCAGCTGTGGCCGTTATTAAGGTACAGCCTTTGCCTGGCGAGAAAATGGGAAACAACGGAAAACCATCTTCTGGGCTGTCTACAATGGAGTTCGAACCCACTACCTCCCGAATACAAGCTCACAGCTTCGCGACCGTAACCGCGCTGCTAACTCACTCGGTGATGGCATATCAATTGTGTGGATTACTTTAAGAGGGTTTCTGTCGTTATCCTTGGAGCGGCACAGGTAATTACACTTTACATAGCGAGTTTGGTTCTACTTTTCCATTGAAAAATTTGAAACCGGGCACCTGCTGGCTAGCCAAAGAAACAATAGAAATACACACACTGTCAGACACGCACAATCACTGCAATCCCGTTTGACGCGGCAGAAGCGATTCGTTAGTGCACCATATAGATTTAAACTAACCTGCACTCACATGGGAGTCACGTAAAAAAGGGATAGAATAAGGAAAGAAGAGGAAACCATGCACCGTAAATGATAGAATGTATAAGATAGGGGGTCCACATTTCGTCCCCATAATAGATTTGGACTGGACTTATAGACATTCAGGAATATTATGGACAAGGCTAGAAACTGGTATGTAAATTACTGTATACATTCTCCACTTACGGTCAAATAACAATGAAACGATTACAACAAAAGGTAGTGAATATTTCACATAAAAATAAACACTACAGAAACTAAACTAGCAAAAAAGTGTTAGTAATTTCGCCCCCACCGAAATTATGAGAAGTACAAATAATTTTCATAAATTTGTCCTTTCTAAAATTACCAAGCACTTTCCCTATAATGAATTTCTTGAAGGTCATTTATGAAAAAAGTTATCTTGGTATTTTTTAACATAGTCTCTCAGCGTTGCTCGTAGGATGTTAAACGTTTTACTCGCACGTTTGTAACCCATTATTTTGTCCCTCACTGCCTTAATAGATTTTTTAAATAGTTTCTTTATCTCACTGCTTGCGTTTTCCCATCTGAAAATAATAACAAACTTCATAAATAACAAATAAAATGAAGGGGGATGAAATTACTAATATTCCCTGATTTATTACCATGGCCCTTACAACAATTCACCCCAACCACCTCACTGTAGCGATGACACGCCAGGAACTAAACCACACGACTGAAAAGTGGTCCAGTATTCCATACACACATCATCGCTCACTCTAGGAATAACAGCCCCTTAATTTGAATCCTACCGAGCTCGATAGCTGTAGTCCCTTAACTGCGGCCAGTATCCAGTATTCGGGAGATAGTAGGTTCGAACCCCACTGTCGGCAGCCCTGAAAATCGTTTTCCGTGGTTTCCCATTTTCACACCAGGCAAATGCTGGGGCTGTACCTTAATTAAGGCCACGGCCGCTTCCTTCCCACTCCTAGCCCTTTCCTGTCCCTACGTCACCATAAGACCTATCTGTGTCGGTGGGACGTAAAGCAACTAGCAAAAAAAAAAAAAAAAAAAAACAAATTGAATCCTACACACACTCAGCTCGGCATGAAAAATGAATCCGCCTTGTACACGGAAAATAAACGTGATGTACACAACCAACGCTCACAAGACGAGGGGATGAGGCTACGCTTGTACGCGCGGCTAAATATTAGGTACCAACTGGGCAAACTTTAAATCCCTATGGGGGTGAAATCAGGTGGGGGGAAGGAATTTGGCCCCCTAACTTACCTATCTATGGATTTCGGAGACGTCCAAGTGCCGGGTTTTTTCCCCGCAAGCGCTATTTTGCGTGGCGCAAATCTTCCGGCGCAATGTTGGCGTAATTGAGTACCTTCAAATATCACAACACTGAGTTGTGGTGGATCCTGACTACTTGAGCTCAGAATGTCAGTGCTCCTATCATCTGAACCACTTAGCCAGCGGAATACATTTAAAGAGATACGACATTAAATGTCAATCATTATATTTGGGTATTTTATTGTTGTTTTTCGGTTTTTAGTCCGTTGCCTGGTTTGATGCAGCACTCCATGCCACTGCATCCCATGCTAAGCTTTTCATCTCTTGTAGACTATTAACCCGCATCTACTGTAATCCATTTCTCATATTCATATCTTCGTATAACCCTACTTTTATTACCACCTACCCTTCATCCCAAAAATAACTGAACAATTCCTGGGTGTCTCATGATGTTTACTATCAACGTATCACTTTCTCTGGCCAAATTTCCCCAAATTGTTCTCTCAATAACAATCCGATCACAGTGCTGATAAAGAGGTCAGTTTCTCTTCCGTTGATTTATTTTATTTTAGTAAATTACACCTGACATCAAATTTCTAATATTTATTTTTTCATACCTGTTATAAACAAATAAAATAAATATAATAATAAGAATTCGGAAAGTAAGAAATAGGCGTACAAATTTACTGTGGGCACTCAACAATAAAAGAACGAAATAATATCAACGAATTAATTAATTAATTAATTAATTAATTAATTTCGTGTGGCTATTTCTAGCCGAGTGCAGCCATTGTAAGGCAGACCCTCCGATGAGGGTGGGCGGCATCTGCCATGTGTAGGTAACTGCGTGTTATTGTGGTGGAGGATAGTGTTATGTGTGGTGTGTGAGTTGAAATTATGTTGGGGACAGCACAAACACTCAGCCCCCGGTACCCTCTGTAGCGAAGGCCAGTACGCTGACTATACAGTCAACGAGTCGGACGACGAATAAATGTAACATTACGATTCATTGTCAGTCAGTAGATCCACGAACTTTTTTGATTTAATTGCAATCTCTCCTGAACGAATGTTAAAACATGCATAAAACTTTTATTACTTTGGCAAGTCTTCAAATAATTCTTCTATGAATTAAAGTGAAATACCATCGCCGGATTTTGTGTGGAGTTAAAAGTAACGAAAAGACCATGCAAGAGAATCGAGATAGCTACCCTTAGTGATTGGATTCCAAGCTTGGTTTACTCATCTATAAAGCATTGCGTGATACTCATTTCAGTCTGTCTATAACACAGGTTTTGGGACAGAGTTAAAAGTTTACAGTCTTCAATTCATCCAGAGAATGTCAACAATATTATTTCGTTTATACCTTACAAAGTAGAGTTTTAGTAGCACAGAGAAGACCGAGAGTTATTAGCTCACATCAATAACTCGTGAAACAGAAGAATTGTTGACGTAGTGAAGTTCATTACGGCACTATGCTAACACAGTCAGTAAATGAAGCGTATTGGTAGTATCACAAAGAGTTTCATTGCGTCATTGGTTAATGAGACGCAATTTTGGGGAAGGAAGAGGGAAGGAATGGCCTTGGCCTTAATTTAGGTACCATCCCAGCATTGTCCGACTCGTTGGCTGAATGGTCAGCGTACTGGCCTTCGGTTCACAGGGACCCCGGGTTCGATTCCCGGCCGGGTCGGGGATTTTAACCGTAATTGGTTAATTCCAATAGCCCGGGGACTGGGTATTTGTGCTGTCCCCAACATCCCTGCAACTCGCACACCACACATAACACTATCCTCCACCACAATAACACGCAGTTACCTACACATGGCAGATGCCGCCCACCCTCATCGGAAGGTCTGCCTTACAAGGGCTGCACTCGGCTAGAAATAGCCACACGAAATTAAAAATCCCAGCATTTTCCTGGAGAAGTGGCAAACCATTTCGGGTATGGCTGAGGTGGTAATCGAAATCCCCCTCTAATCTGTTGACTTCCCGAGGCTGAGTGGACCCCGTTCCAGTCCTCCTACCACTTTTCAAATTTCGTGGCAGAGCCGGGAATCGAATCTCGGCCTACGGGTGTGGCAGATAACCACACTAACCACTACACCACAGAAGTGGGCAATTTCTAATTAAAGAAGTATATTGATCTTCACTCAGATATACTGTTATTCTTGCTTGTGGCGAGGTGACCCTTTACATTGATATGGGAGAACGATGATATATAAAGAGCCTTGAGAACATAAAGCCGTAAATCTGGCCTAAGCTTAACTGGCTCCTGTCCGCAATTAGCGGAAGGAATTCACAAAGTTCGAGAAAGAGAACCGCTCAATATATCGGTAAAACAGTATTCGGGAGATAGTGGGTTCGAACCCCACTGTCGGCAGCCCTGAAGGTGGTTTTCTGTGCTTTCCATTTTCACTCCAGGCAAATGCTGGGGCTGTACCTTAATTAAGACCACGGCCACTTCCTTCCCTCTCCTGGTCCATTTCTCTCCCATCGTCGCCATAAAACCTGTCTGTGTCGGTACGACGTGAAGCAACTTGTAAGAAGAAGAGGAAATCCCTTATAAACCTGTGAATGTAGGGTTTTGGTGCCAGGTATCAGGCCCATTGTATTATGTTTCAATTCCTTCGGATAACCATTCGCGGATGCAGATGCAGGTGCGGACGAACGAAGTACGGATGCGTGTAATATTTTTTATATTTGCGAAGGGCTCTAATCATAGCCATGGGCCCTCCACATTTGGTGTTAAGTCCGAAGTACAGAGACATGACTTCACATTTCAAACACGTCACCAGAACTTACAGAACGCATTCCCAAATAACTGAGATGTGATAACTGAATTGTATAGTCACTGGCAGATCATCAGAGGTTGGTGATTTGCAACGACACAGAAGAACACGGCGTTGGTTTCTTTTAAAATCTCATATGTCCCAATAATATTGCTACCCATTATATTCCTTAAGACTGGTCACGTCCCCCACCCACACATTTATATGCAGTCCATCATAATTATTTTCCTTGTGTTCATTTTCCCGCGCTCATGTGTAAAGGAAGAGGACCTTTTCATACCGTATTATAGGGATGCTGTTTGGATGGCGAACTTACGCTCTCCTACATGTTAATATATTTAGCAAAGGAAATGGACACACTGACTGCGTGTCCATAAGTGGCTGTAAGGCGTGACCAGTCTTAAGGAAAATAACTGATAGGAAGAGCATTGGGAGGTACGAGTTTTTCTATTTAGGCCATCGATGTAAATATGTGGCCAGGAGGCGTAACCGGTCTTATGGAATGTAATGGGTAGAAAGAACATGGGACATACGAGGTTTTAAAAGAAAGCCATCGATAGGTGTTAAGAAACTTAGGTAGACTACTGTAAGTTCAGCGGCAAAGTCGTTAATGAAATGAATTCATTATTTCTTCACTTACTCGGAAATGATAGTAGAACATATTTGATATGTACTATAAAAATTTTGTGAGCTTATTTTATCTATCAGATCGGACGGAAGTTAAAATAAGTGCTTAGCAACAAAGACATCAGCACAAGGATCCTTTACTGTTTATTTTCTTTAATAGATAATAGTTCTCTAAAAAGGGGCAATGTAGCGGAATCTGTTTCCGCAACAATCAACAAGAAACTATTACAGATAACTGTCCAAACAAGTGTGTAGCAACCTCCGGTAGAATGACTGCAGCACATCGCCAAGGTATGCATTGGATAAGTTTGTGGATATTATTCTGGGGATGTATGTCTCTATTCCCGCAATAATACAGATTCCAGTTCCTGGTGCGGTGGGGGGATATCATTTCTGAGTCCTAGATGGGAGTTTACAACCTATTAGCCAGTCATTGACAGGGTCAGGGATGGAATGAATGAAGGCCCCATCTTGCGGCGAGGATAGGAATTGTGCCGGCTGCCGAGGCCTGTCACACTCCCCTGGGGCAATGATTAACGACTGACAGATGAAATGAAATGATAACGGAGAGTGTTGCTGGAATGAAAGATGACAGGGTAAACCGGAGTACCCGGAAGAAAACCTGTCCCGCCTCCGCTTTGCCCAGCACAAATCTCACATGGAGTGACCGGGATTTGAACCACGGAACCCAGCCGTGAGAGGCCGACGCGCTGCCGCCTGAGCCACGGAGGCTACTCTCCTGAGGCAATGACCGCTGGAATAATAACGAGAAATTCCCCAGGACCATCCTTGCAATCCGCTAGCCCAGCTTTCTCTTATTATTGCTGCATGTTTTTTTCTCTTAACTTCGTATTTCCCGCAGTAGAAGTAGAAGGTTGCCACTTCCACATGAGAAAGTGCATCAGGAGGAAAGTTTAAGATTTGGGACTTGCTTGTGAGTACATGAAGAACGAAGAAATGGAAATGATCACCCACATGTGTGCTGTTTTGGCGTTTCTTCGGCTCGAGGATGTTCCCGACGGCTGGCTAGACATACGTTCCAGAGGACCTGGCAGTGAAGATCTTTCTGAATTTTTCGACTATTTCGTGGAGCGATGGATGGAAAACGAAGGAGTACCAGTCTCATTGTTACAAAGGGCGTCATCGAACCACGAACTATATAGAGGGATGGTACAATAATGAATACCAAACTTGGAAGACCGAATCCTCAAGTCAGGGACCTCATCAACTGTTTACAAAAAGAAGCAGAGCCTGTGCGCTATAAATGGCCCGACTGAACGAGCGAAGGTAAACGAAGGAAGATTGCTAATATGACTCTAGATGACAGACTGGAAAGAACAGTTAAAATGTACGAAAATTGGTGATACCGTCAATTATTTGAAAACAATACCTCATCTCCAAAACGTTTGAAGAGTTAACATAAATTCCATGAGCTTAAACATTGACTTATGAAGTAAATAAAAGGTAAATAAGGTACGGTAGGGGAGACAAAATCCGTCCCAGCATCTAATTTCTTCCCCCTAGGGATTTCCAGTTTGCACGGTTGGTACCTAGTGTTCAGCCGCGCGCACACGCGTAGCCTCATCCCGTTGTCTTGTTGTGAGGGTTGGTGTTGTGCACGTTTTTAGTTTCCATGTACAAGGAGGATTAATTTTTCATGCTGAGTTGATTTAGTGCAGCATTCAAATTAAGAGCTTGTTATTCCTAGAGTGAGCACTGATATGAGTATGAAATAATGGACTGCATTTCAGTTGTCTGGTGTAGTTCCTGGCGTGTAAGGGTGACGTGGTTGGCATGAGTTCATAATTTCGTCCCCCTTCATTTTATTTGTTGTTTATGATATTTATCATTATTTTGAGATGAAAAACGCAAGCAGTGGGATAAGGAGGTTATGAAAAAGGCTATTAAGGCAGTGAGGGACAAGATAATGGATTACAAACGTGCACGTAAAACGGTCAACATCCTACGAGCAACGCTGAATTTGTTTTTTTTATAAATGGCCTTCAAGTAACTAATTATAGGGAAGTTAAAATGAAATGGCGTATTGCTTTTTAGTGCCGGGAGTGTACAAGGACATGTTCGGCTCGCCAGATGCAGGTCTTTTGATTTGACTCCCGGAGGCGACCTGCGTGTCATGATGAGGATGAAATGATGATGAAGACAACACATACACCCAGCCCCCATGCCAGCGAAATTAACCAATGATGGTTAAAATTCCCGATCCTGCCGGGAATCGAACTCGGGACACCTTGGACCAAAGGCCAACACGCTAACCGTTTAGCCATGGAGCCGGACATAGGGATGGTATTTGGTAAGGTTAGAAAGGGAAAAAATATTAAAATTAACTGTACTTTTCATACATTTGGTGGGGGGGACGAGCTTACGAATACATATTTGGTAGTTTAGTTTTTGTAGTATTTATGTTTATCTCAAATATTGACTAATATACGTTATAACTGTTCCATTGTAATTTTCCCGTAAGTGGAGAATATATTCAGTAATATACAGGGTGTTAGGTGTATACGTGCAGATATTTATTGTAGCAATAGAGAACGATGTGACGAACCACTATATATCAATCTTTTAGTAATCCTCGGAAGTTATTTTCGAGAGCAAAGGGGTACGATGTTTTTAGAATAGGTAGTATGCCTTGTTCTTGTGAATGAATAGCTTTCCTTTGATAACAGGCAAGTCACGCGCCATCCCTGCCAAACTGGTTTCCGTTCTGTTTATGTTTAAGAGCAAATGGACTACTGTGACAGCTGAGCGCTCCCTATTCAATGCCACGAGATGTTACGTAATATACTTGCCAAACTGGTTTTATGTTTACGAGCAACTGACCTACGGTAACAGCTGAAGGCTACCAGTCTACAACATGTTACGTTACATTATCGCCAGACTGGTTTGATGTTGTTAGTATTTAGTTTCCGACTTAGGGGTTTCAGACAACACTAGTTATCGGTTTCGGACCCTGGAGATGTATTGAATTCTCAGCGTTAATACTGGTTCATTTGCTGTTGCGTCCTTTAGGGGATAGGGATATCTGTGGTCGTCAGCCCTGTGGTCTAGTGAGTATGGAAATGACCTGAAAACCTGTGTCGGTGCGCGACCTGTACGAGCGTGTGATATAATTATTGGTTGGGATACGCACGCCGGGACGTGAAATGCGGTACGATCCCCGTTGTGCATTGCGTAAAGGTAGAAGAAGGAAGACAGTTCCTTGCGCCAACGAACAATTGCATGGCATAGGATATCCATATGAGTAGAATCAGAATTGAATTATCGAAGCACATCGAACGTTTTGTTTCAAACGAAAAATGGACATATTATACAACTAAGTAAATTAAACGTACCTACATTTCGTGCTTCCTGCCTGGTTGAGTGGTTAAAACGGTTGAGGTGCCAGCCTTTTGACTCCAACTTCGCATGTTCGAACCTGGCCCCGTGCAGTGGTATTTGAAGGTGCTCAAATACGTCAGCCTCGTGTCGGTACATTTACTGGTACACCGAGCTCGATAGCTGCAGTCGCTTAAGTGCTACCAGTATCCAGTATTCGGGAGATAGTGGGTTCGTACCCCACTGTCGGTAGCCCTGAAGATGGTTTTCCGTGGTTTCCCATTTTCACACGAGGCAAATGCTGGGGCTGTACCTTAATTAAGGCCATGGTTGCTTCCTTCCCACTCCTAACCCTTACCTGCCCCGTCATCGCTATAATACCTATCTGTGTCGGTGCGACGTAAAGCAACTTGTCATTCGAGCCAAGACACCACTGTGGTTCAGAATATCCTCTGGTGCTTAAACATACGTTCACGGAGGTCATCCGAAGTGGTTACCTCAGTTCGGTATACTTTGTTTCTCATGTCCCCCCAGGCATAACAATCCACTGGAATAAGGGCTGGCCAATTGATAGTTCCACATCGTCCTGTCTACCGTTGAGGAAATGTCTGCACCATCGTGTAAAATCCACGTGGTTCGGCGTAGTCGAAGCGACACGTCCTCTGAAAGCTCCAGTAACGTACTGTATCTACTGTACAGGAGCAAGATAACATTAATAAAAAGATGTAACCCGCCTCCAACTACACCCATCCTGATATTAATTAGAACCGGTGCTGGGAACTGCCTTGTCCTATTGAATGGGGATATTCCACAGCTCATGAGTGGGATATAGTGGGTTCCAACCCCTCTGTCGGCAGCCCTAAAGGTGGTTTACCGTGGTTTTCCATGTTCACACCAGGCAAATGCTGGGGCTGTAACGTCATGAATGCCACGATCGCGTCCTTTCCGATACTAGCCCTTTCCCGTCCCATCGTCACCATAAGGAAAGCTACACCGATCAAATTTATGCAAGTAAGGTGATTGGTACCGGTCTGAGTGTCTGAGACCGCTGAGGTCCTTATCTTCCGACCTCCAACTTGGCAGGTTCAATCTTGGCTCAGTCTGATGATATTTGATGGGGCACACATACGTCAGTCTCGTGTCGTAGAAATACTGGCACGTAAATGAACTCCTGCGATATGAAATTTCGTCACCTCAGCGTCTCAGAAAACGGTATAAATAGTATGTGGAACGTAAAGCAAAATAACGCTAATAAAAAGACGATTGGTCAAAGAGACAGACTTCTCACTGCATCCATCCAGATATTAATTGAGAGCCGGTGCTAGAGGTTGCCTTGGTATACTAAATATTAAACACTCCTTCTATAAAAATTGCCTTATGTGTCACTAATACACCTGACAGAAATTCTGGATTGAGTGCTTGATCAATTAACCAGCGGCAGAAATCCACTCTTAAATCATCACCGAGCTTGATAGTAGCAGTCGCTAAAGTTCGAACAGTATCCAATATTCGGGATGTACTGGCTTCGAATCCCTCTGTCAGCAGCTTTAAAGATAATTTTCCGCGGTTTTTCATGTTCACACCAGGCAAATGCTAGGGCTGTACCTTAATTAAGACCACGGTTGCTTCCTTCCCGATCCTAGTCCTTAGTTATATCTGTCGCCATAAAACCTATCTGTGTCGGTGCGACGCACCGACACAGATAGGTCTTATAGGACGATGGGATAGCAAAGGCCTAGGAGTTGGAAGGAGGCGGCCGTGGCCTTAATTTAGGTACAGCCCTAGCATTTGCCTGGTGTGAAAATGGGAAACCACGGAAAACCATCTTCTGGGCTGCCGACAGTGGGATTTGAACCATTATCTCCGGGATGCAAGCTCTCAGCCAAGCGTCTCTAACCGCACGGCCAACTCGCCCGGTAATAATAATAATAATAATAATAATAATAATAATAATAATAATAATTTTTGCTGCCGGGCAGAGTGGCTCAGACGGTTGAGGCGCTGGCCTTCTGACCCCAACTTGGCAGGCTCGATCTTGGCTCAGTCCGATGGTATTCGAAGATGCTCAAATAAGTCAGCCTCGTGTCGGTAGATTTACTGGCGCGTAAAAAGAACTCCTGCGAGACTAAATTACAGCACCTCAGCGCCTCCAGAAACAGTAAGAGTAGTTAGTGGGACGTAAAGCAAATAACATTACCGGTATTATCAGGTCATGAGGAGCTGAAAGGCAGGGAGGAAAATAGTAAAATATGCGTGGTGTAGGAGGAAACAAGATGAAATGTACTTCACCCGTGCCTACATCGCTCGCAGTAGTTTACTACAGGATAGTATGCGTAAGACCAGAACCAGGTCTCTTTGCGATGAGTCAGGTGTATCTTCGTATTGTGGTCAGCACTAGAGGACAAAGTGTGACAAACAGGTTTTGTGTATAAACATCAAACATGCACACCAACAGACACACACACGCAATGTACTCAAACCAGTACAGTGTAGAATGAAGAACTGCCATGCTATGTTCAAGGTCAATATCTAGCGTTTTAACAAGCACGTCTTCCGTGTGTTGTGTTCAGCTTGCGCCACGTACAAGGCAATCGCGAACTGAAACTCTAGATTTATAATTTTTGTTACCGGTACTTCAATTTTTCTGCTCGGATTTATGAGAATATCGAACTATCGAGACTCAAAATACTACATCGATTGAGAACTGAACTCCCAACTCAATACGCTGCAGAAATGGTGTAACATCTGACATACCAATATGAAACACGTAGCAATTGTTCAAGTGACCTCCCTGGACTACTCTGCAGGCTTCACTTCTCCGTACCCGGCGAGTTGGCCATGCGGTTAGGAGCGCACAGCTGTGAGTTCGCATCAGGGAGATTGGGGCTTCGAACCCCAATGTCGGCAGCCCTGAAGATGGTCTTCCGTGGTTTCCCAAGTTCACACCAGGCATTGCGGGGGTTGAACCTTAATTAAGGCCACGACCACTTTCTTACCATTCCTAGGCCTTTCTTGTCCGATTGTCGCCATAAGACCTCTCTGTGTTGGTGCGACGTAAAGCAACTAACAAAAGAAAATCACTTCTCCGAATCCAGTCTTCCGTAATATCCATTGGAGATCTGGCGGGCCAATTGATGGGTCCATGTCGTCCTATTCGCCATAGACCAAAGGACTGATCCAAATGATCACGCAGTAAGCGGCTTATATCAGGTGGTGGACCATCGTGTAAAAACCACATGTTTCGGCGTAGTCGAAACGGAGCGTCCTCTGAAAGCTCTAATAACGTACCTATGAGGAACTCCAGGTAAGATACCCCTATGAACTGTGCAGGTAAGATGATGATAATAATGTCATTGGCTTTACGTCCCACTAACTACTTTTCACGGTTTTCGGGGACGCGGATTTGCAGGAATTTAGTACGGTAGGAGTTCTTCACGTACCAGTAAATCTACTGATACAAGGCTGACGTATTTGAGCACCTTGTCAAGACTGGACTCAGAAGGCCAGTGCCTCAACCATCTGAGCCACTCAGCCCGGCAAGATGGTTGGTGCAGCACTGCGTAAAGTGCTGGCCTTCTGAACCCAACTTGGGAGGCTTGGTCTTGGCTCAGTCCGGTGGTATTTGAAGGTGCTCAAATACGTCAGTCTCGTGTCTGTAGATTTATTTGCATTAAAAAATACTGCGATAAAAAATTCTGGCATTTCAGCGTCTCCGAAAACCGTGAAAATTAGTTAGTGGAACGTAAAGATATTATTATTATTATTATTATTAGTAGTAGTAGTAGTAGTAAATTTTTTTTGCTAGGGGCTTTACGTCGCACCGACACAGATAGGTCTTATGGCGGCGATGGGATAGGAAAGGCCTAGGAGTTGGAAGGAAGCGGCCGTGGCCTTAATTAAGGTACAGCCCCAGCATTTGCCTGGTGTGAAAATGGGAAACCACGGAAAACCATCTTCAGGGCTGCCGATAGTGGGATTCGAACCTACTATCTCCCGGATGCAAGCTCACAGCCGCGCGCCTCTACGCGCACGGCCAACTCGCCCGGTAGTAGTAAAATTATTTTTACGGAAGTTCTAATTAAACGGGTCCATTACAGTCATCATTTTACCTATCGGTACTTACTGTTCAGTAATAAGCCTTCCGTCCGCCTCTGTGGTGCAGTGGTTAGTGTGATTAGCTGCCACCCCCGAAGCTCGGGTTCGACTTCCAGCTCTGACAAGAAATTTGAAAAGTGGTACGAGGGCTGGAACGGGGTCCACTTAGCCTCGGGGGGTCAAATGAGTAGAGGTGGTCCGATTCCCACCTCAGCCATCCTGAAAGTTGTTTCCCGTAGTTCCCCCCTTCTCCAGGCAAATGCCGGGATGGTACCTAACTTAAGGCCACGGCCGCTTCCTTCCCTCTTCCTTGTCTATCCTTTCCAATCTTCCCATACCCCCACAAGGCCCCTGTTCAGCATAGCAGGTGAGGACGCCTGGGTGAAGTACTGGTCATTCTCCCCAGTTGTATCCCCGATCCAATGTCTCACGCTCCAAGACACTACCCTTGAGGCGGTAGAGGTGGGATCCCTTGCTGAGTTCCATGAAAAACCAACCCTGGAGGGTAAACAGATTAGGAAAAAGAAGAATAAGCCTTCTATTAGAAATGCCCGGCGGCAATTCCACAGCAGGTCTTTTTCCTTCGAGCAATGTTCACGATGGATGCAACTACGGTTTTTGAAATTTGTCTCATTAATAACAATTTCACTGAATACTTATAGCCTTTTCTTTCAGTGTCCACCGTCCTTTCAATGACCTAAAAAGTTTATGAATAAGCATAGACAACCCGCATTGTCTATTGTCAGAAATTCGTCGTAGACTGTCGCAATAACAGCACAGAAATGTTGCGCCCATATTTCATTTACTTATTAACCATTTCCTTTCATTTTGTCAGCTTGGATCACTGAGTAATGCCATTGACGTCTTAAAAATCGCACACAAATACACAACACTTGATTCGCACGTATGTGCTTGTACGGATCTTCGACGTCACTGTAAGGATTCTGTGTACTTTTCACACAGAGTACCCTACACCGGTTTTCGAGTACAGCAAGTGACCTGGCACGTGAGTCATCCTCTTCTACTTGCCAAGCCTTTAGGGGAAGTGCACAACAACATGTGTTGGCCTGCGATAAGAAACAGGTTCAACAAGCCCTATACTCGGCTACTGTACTTCCGCTACGCGTGGACAGAATGACATCACCGGCGTATCCTGCTACGGCCGTTCAAAACACATTAGGTCCTGAAATATTTGGCTCAGTTATGGGCAAACTAATAGGACAAGGTAAAAATTACATAGCATATATTATGAGATGTATTTTTCTTAGCCGACTAGCTTAATATCTGCATGTATACACCTAACACCCTGTATATACTAATTTCTAGCCTTTTCCATTATATTTCTGAATTTCTACATCTCGAAATCTGCTAAGGGGACGAAATATGGTATACTATATATACCTTAAATATTAGTTACAGAACTAAATTTCAGCTCAATTTTTTTTTGCACGTACCTCAACGAGCATGCCGTTCGTACCACTCCGAAACTCATAAGGCTTAGACCAAGCCTCATGCGGAAAAAGGTTAAAGCATTTTACAGCTATTCAGTCCTACCTCTACTACAGGGAAAGTTTTGGGTAAGTCTTGATGATCATTTCATTACACAAGCATGGGGGCCGTGTGGGCAGATATCTCAGTAATGAAAAGCGCTCTAGCAATTCGTGAACTGAGGAGTACACCTGTGTCTCCGAAAACCGGAAAAGTAGTTATTGGGACGTAAAGCCAATAGCGTTATAGGAATACACCACGAATACATTCTCTTCAATGTCACTATTGGATTAGGAAGTTTATTTCGAAGGAGGGAATAGAATTTGAATGAAGACGTTGCTCTTCGTACACTTTGCATCAGTGTTGCTGCTTTACGGCGCTATTTACTCCAAGAAGTGTACACAATGCTACCTTGCATCTCGTTTTGCGTTTCAATCCTCCGTAATCCTCGTGATACTTCTGTAGAAAGACAATCATTTGCTTAGCCTCGACGTTCCTTCTACCTGTAAAATCTCATTAGCCAGCTTGTGTCTCTGCCTGCCGTCAGACAGCAGTGACGTACAAATAAAAAGCTCCTTTCTTTGTATGACAGCTTTAATCACAATATTAATCATAGCGTTGGAAGGAACTGTGGTTCCTCAGTATTCTACTTCGAGTTACAACAAAAAAACGAGAATTGCTGACATTCAGAGATGAAATATCTGCGATAAAATACCTCAGTTTATAAGCATTAGAAAACATCAGAAAATCTTCATGTACGGTACATTAATCACAGAGGAATGAACTAGGGAATATAAACCCTCCAATACACGGGATCCTGTGTAATCCAGCGCAGGTAATTAAATTTCTGTTCACATGGCCACGAATTTATTCTCCTCAAACTCACTATTGGATTAGGAAGTTTATTTCGGAGGAGGAAATAGAAGTTGAATGAAGGGATATAGAGCAGAAGTTGCTCTTCTTACACTTTGCATCAGTGTTGCTGCTTTCCGGCGCTATTTACTCCAAGAAGTGTACACAAGGCTACCTCGCATCCAGTTTTGCGGTGGACTGTATTTCATAAAAGATTGACTGGAGTTGATGGTACCCTGCGCGTGTGCTTCTGCAACGGAATCCCATTGGTTGATTTTTGCGACTAGTTTGCTTTTTATGCATCTATTTCTCATTATTGATGATGATGATGATGATGATGATGTTTGCTATTTAAAGGGGCCCAACAGCTAGGTAAAAGTAAACTCGTGTCCTCATCCCGAGGGGGTGCAGCTCTTTTCAGGTACACCCCCATTGGAGGTGAGCTGCATGTACCATTTCAATCACATACCAGCCCTCCTGCCATTCTTAAATTTCTGGCAGTACCGGGAATCGAACCCGGGCCCCCGAGGACGGCAGTTAATCACACTAACCGTTACGCTACAGAGGCGGACAACAGCTAGGTAATCGGCCCTTACTGGTACGAAGCGAATGAAATGAAATATAAAAGTTTAAAAATGTGTCCACTGAGTAGAATGTAAGACGAATGATGATGAAAAATTGATCGTGAAACTGAAACAATCAGTGGATCCAATTCGCTATGCCTTAATTACTGGGATGATACTTATTACCTAAATGAGTCAAAAATCCAGGTCACCAGCCCTTCATATTGATACTAATCACTGGTAAAGCAGAACTTTGCTGTTCCTCATGTAGTGTTACTAGTCATAGGTAACATAGACTCATGGTATTTCTCGCATGGTGGTACTAATCACAGGTAATGTGGACTCATGGTATTTCTCGCATGGTGGTACTAATCACAGGTAATGTGCACCCATGGTATGTCACACAACGACACCACTCACGGGTAACATGAACCCATGATGTTTCGCACGTAATGGTTCTACTCACAAGCAATGCGACCCACGGTGTTCCTCACCCAGCGGGGCAAATCACGGGCGCCGGTATTCCCGTGGTGTTCCTCACTTAGTGAAAGAAATCACAGGCCACGTATACTCATGGTGTTGCTCACACAGTGGTACTATTTACTGACCCACAGTATCACACATTATGGTAATGCCAACAGGCAACAGAAACCCGTTGTGCTCCTCACATAATGGCAGTATTCTCAGGCAAGGCAGACCCATGGTTTTACTCAAATAGTGGTACTTATCACGCGTGCCAGCCAAACCCGTGGTGTTTGTGTCATAGTAGCATTAATCAAAGACATCGTAGACCCATGGTGTTTCTCCTAAAGTGATATTACTCATAGGTAACGCAGGCTCATTCTGAACACAGTGGAACAAACCGGTGGAATACACATGATGACACTTATCACAAACAACGCTCAGACCCGCAGTGTTTCTCACATAATGGTACTGCTCCTATGTAACATAGACCAATGGTTTTCTTCGCAAGGTGGTACTAGTTGCAAGTAACGTCGACCCATGGTGTTCCGCATGTAATGGTACTAATCACAACTAGTCTCATGGTTCTAGTGTCATCATCCCTTGGTCGCCACTTTTAGTGGCCTCTTACGACAAGCAGGGGGTACTGTGGATGTATTCTTCGTCTGCGTCCCCTACCTACACGGGTTTCACATTATTGTCTTATATTCAAAGCAATTTTCAAACTTAGTGGAATCTGTATTGTATTCTTTATTGGTGAAGTAGACTTCGGCGTATTTGAAAATATAATTTGTACAATATGAACAATTATATGAGAGAAGATAGAAGATCATTTCCACCAGCTCTGTCTACAAACTAAAATAGGTAGGCCTGCAGTAAAAATGGGTCATTCTCTCTTACGAGTCATTTATACTCAAATGGAATGGAAAATATAAACTTAATTTGGTGACAAACTCCTTTTGTTTTATCATAGGTAAATTTTAATGCACTTTATCATACCATTTTCTAGAAATAACGTGTACTTCAAACGACGTAATTTCCTTTCTTCATTTATATCCTTAAAATAAATAAACGTCGATAAACAATTTCCGATGATATTGTTAAGACATTCGAATCGATTTGCACTAACATATACAATATTTACCATATTCACAAGTTGTGCACATTTTAGCTTATAAATATCGTCCTAGAAACAGTTTAGAGAATACGACTTGATTGTAACCAACAAGAAGGGATATTTTTACGTAAAGTATTCTAAAACACCCAACTAATATAACATCTGATAAAATCTTTAATTTTATAGGTACCGGTACATAAAATCTGGGGTGTTTGCGCTTGTTTGCGTTCTGCATTCTGGTGCGGGTGCTTGAGGTTTACAAAGCGACCTGCATGGGGCTTGAACTTCAAGGTAGTATTTTTTAACGATCAAAAGATGTGTATTTAAGGGGTTCATCACCTATCTCTGTAGTTTAGCCCCTGAATTCAAGTGTAAGACAGTGATAAAATGCAATAGCATCGGATATTCATGGTACAATTAACGATACTGACAATTCTTATAATCAGTATGGCTCTACGCCATTGTCTCTGTCGCCAAGTCAGTCAAATTTTAGAACACCGATTCGAAATCTGTCACCAAAAGTGATTTACGTTATGGTTACCAGATTTCCAAAATCGAAATATGGGACAGAAATTAAAAGCAGACATGAATCGACATTTTGTGTAATAATTCGTTATTTTTATACTTATAGGCCTAGAGCTTTTATGCTCGACAATGCTGAAATGTAAATATTATATGCCAGAAAACTGAATCTTCACGAGGCTCATTATAACTCAAGTTTTATTATGATACAGGTTTTCCACCAATCAGAATTCCGATTTTCATTATGATAGAACTGTTTGACCAATTAGGTAAGGATAGCATCGCACCTGTGCTTCGCACTTGTTTCCAAAACCAAGCATGTCGGACAAATATTAACATCAATGCACCTTCTACTTCCAATATTCCACAACCATACGGCACATTCCCGCAAATTCACTTCACCAACAGTACAATAAACAATTTTTGTTTGAAATATAGCTGGGTTGTGATAACCTTCTATCAAAGCTTTGAGAACGTATGACATTGTCAAGGTCTCTGATCCACTCACGAAAACTCAATAACCCAGCGCATGCGCTCTGCGCTCTGTTCAGTAAACTCAACTGTCGAGCGACATCTCGACAGAAATGTATGAATATTTAAAAAATAGACTTATAATTATCGTCGAGCATTAACAGTCGTATGCAACTCGCCTATAATGGTAAATTAAGACATGAGTACTGTATGTTTATAAAACGAGCGAGTTTTGTAAACATAATCGTGTCTTAATTATTGCCATTATAGGCTTGTTGCATAATGTACTATTAGAGCAGATTGATAATAATAATAATGTTATTTGTTTTACGTCCCACTAACTACTTTTTGAGGTCTTCGGAGACGCCGAGGTGCCGGAATTTAGTCCCGCAGGAGTTCTTTTACGTGCCAGTAAATCTACCAACACGGGGCTGTCGTATTTGAGCACCTTCAAATACCACCGGACTGAGCCATGATCGAACCTGCCAAGTTGGGGTTAGAAGGCCAGCGCCTTAACCGTCTGAGCCACTCAGCCCGGCATAGCAGATTGAAATCAATATTCTGTTAAAATAAGTAGGTTATGATAGAATAACATAAATGCTTGTTTTATGCTTTACTAGATCATCACTGACCGAGCTCGATAGCTGAAGTCGCTTAAGTGCGGCCAGTATCCAGTATTTGGGAGATAGTAGGTTCGAACCCCACTGTTGGCAGCCCTGAAAATGGTTTTCTGTGGTTTCCCGTTTTCACACCAGGCAAATACTGGGGCTGTACCTTAATTAAGGCCACGGCCGCTTCCTTCCCACTCCTAGCCCTTTCCTGTCCCATCGTCGCTGTAAGACCTATCTGTGTCGGTGCGACGTAAAACAACTAGCAAAAAAACAAGAAAAAAGATCATCACTGTATCTCTTTGTTGAAACCCATTCTAGAAGAATCAAAATATACTTAACCATTTAATGGCGTAATAATTGTTTTAAAGACATAACATCTTCCTTTGCATTACTAATCGAGTAAAATATTTTAAATTGTTAAATTAAGTTATTAAATATATTAAATTATAAATTTGCACAGAAGAAGATCGGCCACCATGGTAGACTGAAAAATACCTTTACACGAGGTGCAAATTAGTAACTTATTGCTTTGCTGTTCTAATTTCATGAATGACAAATCGGCTTTAATTTCATCAATACAATCAGTTTCATTTTGACATTTTTATAAAACCATCAGGTGACTGTAACTGATGACTCGAACCTAACTTAGACACGCCGCAAGCAGCATGAAGCAATAGGCAAGGCACAAAGAGACTGCACGTCATGAGAAAGTATTACGTAATACCATCCAAAAAATTTCAAAATTAGTGTCTTGTACAGTTTGGTTCCATCAAAGGGTGTAATTTCGTTACTTTCTGGATATACTCTCAGTGGATCTCCTCTTGGTTGTGCTGCACGTTACTTTAAAACACGCTATCTCAAAATATACGGGACCATTAATAAAAAACGGGACAATCTGCGTCCCGTATGTATTTTGTCGGGACAACGGGACACTTCAAGTAAATAAGGGGCGATCCCGTCAAATACGGAAACTCCGGTCACACTAAGTTCCGTACTATCTCAAGTCAGACAATAATATCGGTTCCCTGGGAGCTCCTGCACTCATGATATTGCATGTACATAAAGTTAACATAGATTCTGACCAAGACTACCGTAATTTAATTTCCTGCTTAATGGAAATGAAATATTCGAAATGGAATGTCACGCCTTAGTAATTCGAACTCCACCTAACGATGTAAGTCCCGTGGCTTATGGCTTAAATTGAATGTTACATTAATCTTCGTACTTGATTTCGCCTGTGAAACTGAATGAGTCTATGACACATTTCTTCCTTGGAATGGATTCTCTCTATTTTCACAAGTTGCTTTATGTCGCACCGACACAGTTTGGTTTTGTCACGTCGATGGAATAGGAAATGGTTAGGAGTGGGAAGGATGCGGTTGTGGCTTTAATTAAGGTACAGCCCCAGGTTTTGTCTGGTGTGAAAATGGGAAACTACAAAAAAAATGAATTCTCAACCTGAATCGTCCAAAGAGGGACAATTCTTCTGATAATTCGCCTATGTCGATTATACTTTGACTGTGTTCTTTAGCCAGTTTTTTGTATTCACTGTTATCGGAATTATCATAATGATGGTGTTATTCCATTATTGGTACCGATTTTAAGAGATTTCGCAGGAGTTCCTTAATATACAAGACTCTATCGATCCGCAGTGGGCGCAATCAATCTCAAATTCTACCGGACACATCTGAGACCAAACCTGTGGCATGGGAATGGAATGACTACGGCTAACTGACTATGTCACTAAGGTAAGTGCTTTGGTTAAACAAACGCATGTTAACAATTCGGTTAAAAAAACAAATCAAAGTCTTCTCCGTACAGGCCAATAAAGTCCCTTGGAGGGGTGGAAGGTAAAGGCTTCCACTATCCCTAACTCGGCACTTGATGGGGTAGGGTGGTTAGCTCTACGCCCGGCCGCCTTTGCCCCAAAACCTAATCTGGTACTCATATTTGGTGTAGGATGAATGACCCCCAGGGCCATTTGCTCCTCCGGAAATGGAAATCTCGTTTCTTATGTTTTCCGACATCCTGACGAGAATAGAACCCACATCCTTCCGAGTAAACCAAGCACGCCTTTAACGGCTCGGCCAGGCAGCCCCTAAAGAATTAGGTACAAACAGCAATAATATACTAAGCCTAGCAGGGCTGATCGGCTCAGACGGTTGAGGCGCTGGCCTTCTGACCCCAGCTTGACAGGTTCGATCCAGGCTCAGTCCGGTGGTATTTGAAGGTGCTCAAATACATCAGTCTCGTGTCGGTAGATTTACTGCCACGTAATAGAACTCCTGCGAGACTAAATTCCGGCACCTCAGCGTCTCCGAAAACCGTAAAAGTAGTTAGTGAGACGTAAGGCCAATAACATTATTATTGTTATACTAATCGTAATTCTGTTGTTCAAATAATTTAACCTTGTGACGAAACCACCCATCATACGTTTTCATTGAACGTTTTACGTACCATGTTGTTGTTTGAGATATCGGGCCATAGACTGGTTTGATGAAGCTCACCATGTCACCCTATCCTGTGCTAAACTTTTCATTCCTATATTACTGCTACATCCTACATCTGCTCTAATCTGCCTGTCATATTTGTACCTTGGTATACCCCTACCGTTCTTAACCCCTACACTTCCCTTAACAACGAATTGTACAAGTCCTGGGTGTCTTAAGATTTGTCCTATATTTCTCTCTCTTCTTCTCGTCAAATTTAGCCACAACGATCTCCTCTCACCAATTCGATTCAGTATCTCTTTATTCCTGATTCGATCTATCCAACTCACTTTCAGCATTCTTCTACAACACCACATTTCAAAAGCTTCTATTCTCTTTCTTTCTGGTTAGGTACCATATTATCATATACAGTATGTTGTTTCGTAATCTTTTCAAGGAGTGTGTTTTTGATCTGGATGTCTTACGTTTAAACTTTCCTCATTGATAAAAGTCGCACAATATTGTTAACTATTCCACACAAGAAACTTCAAGTCGACTGTAGATTATCCTGGTTTGTAACTGCCTTAGAAGAATGTAGGTAATGTAGGTGTATACACTCCCTGCCAGATAACTCACAAAGAAATGGTTCAAAATCATGATCACATATCTATCAGAATGAACATATTTCTCTAAGGAAAGTGATCCCATTGTTTTTTCAGTAGTGGTTGCACAGCAGACGCCTACTTCAGAAACAGTTCAGAACAGTTACTGCAGGTGGAACTAAGTCTCATCTACTAGCGAAGATGAAGGACAACTTATCCATTATGCACTCACGTTGTAAAGGATCATGTTTTTCTTATTATCACGATAACTGTTCATGACTAATCAATTAGTAGACGTGTAAAATAATCAAACAAATCATCATTATATGAGAGAAATGAAGACATTTTAGGTAACTTACTAAGCAATAATATTGTGAATACATAGGATTATATATCATATTCCACCCTCTCTCTCTGTTTCGCAATACCAAGTTCAATAAATTATAGATGTACATATCCGTTTTGGAGCCAACACAGTAATAATGGTTTTCAAATAAGTTTTAGGCACATAGCAGTTATACGATGACGAACACAACAATACATTTTGGTCTTAAAGGAGGAATGTGAGAACTTGACATGAGCTGCAAGTCACTTCTAATGTTAAGTAGTTATGTTTATGCAGGTGTATAATTATACGGTTTGGCATAATAGCAGCATTCATAGCCTGAGCGCCGTCATGCACAGAAATTCATAAATAAATAATAATAAACAAATAAAAATAAATAAATAAATAAATAAATAAATAAATAAATAAATAAATAAATAAATAAATAAATAAAATATATTCTCATCGGCATTCGGTTAGTGTTATTTGACTGATTTATAAAGCATCATCATAGGATGGAAGAAAAAGTCTTTATGCCATCAGCTACATAATGAATGAAAAGATAGAGGATGTGGTGCGGGAGAAGGGAGGGAATTTATTGCAACGCGTTCTCGTCACTTTATGAGGTAGGAAGTGAGTTGAGCAATATGGCAGAAGCAATATCCTCTGCATGTAAACTCAGAAGTGAATAATTCGCAGTGCATTTTCAGACGGTTACATTAACAGTGACATGAAACAACAGACACGTAATCATCAACAAGATTATTTCAGGCCTATGTGTAGAATACGTAACCAAATTCGTGATTGGAACATGAAGCTCTTCGCTCTATGGAATGATGTATCAACTATTTCAACTGGACCAATATGCTGATCAGCAATTGCTCTTTGAATTATTTGATGATATACAGCTGTCGGTAGAGGGCTCTGCTGGACAAGAACGGAATTATTGTGTGATTTTGTGGGTCGGTGTGGTGTGTTTCAAGCACAACGTAATCAAGTATAACGCCATTTTCACTCATAGTTTTATATTAATCAAATAATTGGTCTGTGTTCATAAAATATATTTTCTCTGATTAAGGTGACTTTAGAGTCCACCGATAAAAGAAAAAATATCAGGAGATATTTTGTCTGTGTCACATATTCCCAGACTCTCTTCAGTATATTTTAGGGGCCAGTAAGATGTGCGCTGGCCCCAGAAATGCAAAATTAGATTGACAGTCAAACGACGTTAATTTTAGTAGTTTATTTTATTACAGTCAGCTCAGAAATTGGATAACGGCAAGATTTCATCGCAACCAAATTTGTGTTTCCTTAGCTGCCTTTTTTACAGTTTACAATTGACAGTATATCGACAGCCGTAGCTTGACTGCATATTCACAAAGAGGGAGAGTAAGCATCGCATACAGCGTCGCCAATCATGCGGTAATTTTACATTAATACGATATACGACAACGCTTATATCATAATACATTAATATAAGATAATTTTCTACTGAAGTTTCTCGAGATTTTAAAACAGAATTACCCTATGCGGAATATGTAACTAATATACCTATCCCATAGTTCACATTTACACAGTATCGCACCAGATTAAATGAATATGCGCCATTTCTCGTAGTAAGCTATATTTTTATCCTTTATTCTCAGTTTGGAGCCAGCGTGGCTCAGGCGGCAGCGCGTCGGCCTCTCACCGCTGGGTCCCGTGGTTCAAATCCTGGTCACTCCATGTGAGATTCGTGCTTGACAAAGTGGAGGCGGGACAGGTTTTTCTCCAGGTAATCCGGTTTTCCCTATCATCTTTCATTCTAGCAACACTCTCCAATATCATTTCATTTGTCAGTCATTTGTTATTGCCCCAGAGCGACAATATTCGGCAGCCGGCACACTTCCTATCCTCGCCGCTAGGTGGGGGATTCATTAATTCAAATTCTGACTCTCCGTTCCCGAGTCTTGCGCGGCCGGCAGTAAATGTGTTCGGTGGCAGTGGGGTACTTAAGTACGGCAGTAATATTGCTTTTATAGTGTGACTTAAACCCCCTTCGCATATGGGAACGTGGTTCGCACGAACAAAGTTCGCCGTGTTTTTCCTACGTGTGTAGGTTTAACGAAAGATTTTCTTGACGAACTTGGTCTTCCATCGGGTTGGAAAATATTTGTTTGGTTCGATGCTGGAGCTCAGAGCGTTCGCCTGTGTGTAGAAGGCATTTTGTCAGTGGAGACGCTTCTACATCTCGGAACGACCCATTTTACAGTTGTATGTGTTTCTTTTTCGCTCGCTGATGAAATATCGATAGGGATTGTGCTCAGTTTATGAACCCTTCTTTTCTGAACGATTTTATTGAAGCCTATCGGCAGTACCCGTGTTTATGGAAAGTGAAAAGTGACAAATACAGAGACAGAAACAAGCGTGACGGAGCTTTGAATAACATTATGAATTATAGGAATCCTCACCAGATCACGTCGACATACGTACCAGTGAAAGTATGGAGGTTTATACTGTCAATCTACATAAAGAAATGTCATGTAGTGATACATACATCCGCTAGAAGGCAGCAGAAATTTAAATCTATATGTTCTGAAGCGGAAGGAGATCAGAAAATTTCAAACTCTTAAAGAAAAAAAGGAATATTGAAATACAGATTAATTCATAGAATGAATGAATGAATAAATGAAGGAAGGAAGGAAGGAAGGAAGGAAGGAAGGAAGGAAGGAAGGAAGGAATCTTCAGCATCTGCGATGTACTATTTCCATATCATCAACTTTAAAGCTGCACAAGTTGGAACAAAATCATCTTAGGTATTGAGGGGTCTATACCACGCATGTGATTCGGCAGCATGTGAAGAAAAGGAGGTCTATACGACGGATGGAGGTCGGCGTCAGGGGATTAAATATTAAAGCTTTTTTCGAAATGAGCATTTTTTAACTTTGAACCAACATTAAGATAAAGCTTAGAAAGCTGAACGAAAATGAAAACACCTTGCTGACATCACATATAATGTTAATTTTCTTTACATACCTTAACACTGCAATAGACCAATCCCTGTTGTAGACATTATGAGAGCCATCTGGTCACTGAGACAGGTAAATTATATAATTTTTAAGTTACTTAAAATATTTAAACTATATTTAAAAATAGTAATTTATCTGTTTATATATTATGTAAGTTTTTACCTTTTAGGGACTGCCGGGCTGAGATGGTAAATGCGTGCTCGCTTCACTCGGAAGGACTTGGTTCAATTCCGCATCATGAAGTCGAAAATTTAAGAAAGGTGTTTTCAACTCCCGGAGGTACATATAGTCCTGAGGTTCTCTCACCCTACACCAAAAAGGAGTACCAGGTTAATTCCTGGGGTTCAAAGGTGGCCGGTGGTAGATCGGATACCTCTACCACTTCAAGTGCCAAGGTTACGGATAGTGGAAGCCTTTACCTTCCACCCTTCCAAGGACCTTCATGATCTGTATGGAGATGTATGTTTTAAATGAAAATATAATTACAGAGAATATAACCACAGAAACTTTCCTTTAAAAATATTATTCGGGATCTTTTTTTCTAATAATAGGTGTCCCTCTTACTTATATAAATATTTCTTGCATACTTTTAATTCTCGCGCCGAAAAGAACAAGACAAACTATACAAGTGCGGCTCCTGTACAGATACCTTTTCAAACTGTTGATATTTAAAATGTAATCAATCCATGTCAGATACTATAGTAAAATATTGATATAATGAACACTAACTGCATGTTAATAGAGCTATGCGGTATGTGAGACCGGGACTTTTGTATCTATCCGTATGTTGCCGCTGCACGATTCACACCAACTAGCATTTGGATGAGGTGTTGAGGAGGAGAGAAGGTACTGCGTGGGAGAGCGGCCTTGACAAAATAGGTAAGCCACTGTAGAAAGGTGGTGTAGTTTGTCTTCCATGTTTCTGGAAATATTTTCCCCAATGGCAGAAGCGATATGGCACATGAACATTTCAAGTAACGCATGTTTCTCCCTGTAGCCAAGTAGTGAGGCAATGTTTAGCCGTTATTGATTTTCTCACGTCAGCCTCTTGTTTTGATATATGAGGTGTCAAAATTCCTGACAAATAATTAAATTTAACCTCAGTCATTCTTAAATAATTTTGATGCGCGCGGCTGTGAGCTTGCATCCGGGAGATAGTAGGTTCGAATCCCACTATCGGCAGCCCTGAAGATGGTTTTCCGTGGTTTCCCATTTTCACACCAGGCAAATGCTGGGGCTGTACCTTAATTAAGGCCACGGCCGCTTCCTTCCAACTCCTAGGCCTTTCCTATCCCATCGTCGCCATAAGACCTATCTGTGTCGGTGCGACGTAAAGCCCCTAGCAAAAAAAAAAAAAAAAATAATTTTGATAGTCTTTCGCATCGTTTACTTTGAGGTGATTTAATAGATTCACGTTGAGACCACTTTTCTCTTTCACGCAAACACTGCTTGGTTCACTTTGATCTCTTCTTCTGTTTTCTTAAAAAAGCTCAAGTTCATGTAAAACAGTAACAGCAGCTGAAAAAATCGAACAACTCATCTCGACCGCATTCAAAGCGAAAATTACCTTTTGAACGAACCGTTCTTGGAACTGCCCTCTACTGTGTGTAGAGAGCGACGTTCACGAACTTAGTTCGCCGAAGCGAGATCGGCTAAGGAGCTTTAATCTGCGTCTATTTTTTGTGTGCTCTTATAGTAAGTTGTACATGAAACCACGAAAGGTGGGAGGGAGAAACATCTAGAACGAAAATTTAGAAAAGAATTCTTAATTGATACAGCATTTAACGACTGGCTAAAACCTGATAAAGGTAACGTGCATAAAGCTAGAAATAAAGTTTTGGAATCAATTTGTCTTGAAGTAAATTTTGGGAAAAGTATGGGAATTTCAGGAACGGAATCAGATAATTCCATCTCGTGATGTTGGCAACGCTGACCGCATCTCTCATACACCCTGGATTCTAGACGATCTTTGACACTCCTTAACGGTTTAATTTTTTCCTTAACGTTCCCTTCTTTTTGCTATTTCTTTAACGTCGCACTAAGATATCGAAGGTTCTCGGCGATGGAAGGGTACGAGATTTGGAAGGTAGAGGCCGTGGCCTTTATTAAGGTACAGCCCCAACATTTGCCTGGTGTGAAAATGGGAAACCACGGAAAACCATCCTCAGGCCTGCCGACAGTGGGGTTCGAACCCATTATCTCCCGAATGCAAGCTCACAGCTGCACGACCCTAACCGCACGGCCACTTACTCAGTAACGTTCTTTTAAGTAATTCTGCTTTACGTCTCACCGACACAGAAAGGTTTTGTGGTGACGATGGTAAAAGAATGGCCTAGGACTGGGAAGGAAGCGGCCGTGGCCTTCATTAAGCTACAGACCCAGCATTTTCCTGTTTTGAAAATGGAAAACCAAGGAAAACTATCTTCAGGGCTACCAACAGTCGGGTTCGAGTCTTCTATCTCCCGGATGCAAGCTTACAACTGCGTGTCCCTAACCCCACGACCAGCTCGCCCGGTCCTTAACAGTTTTGGAATCTTCACATTACAGGTATATTTCACATGAAATACAATTGTACCATGTACAATGCGTTACATTCAAAATTGGTGAAGTCTTCTTGGTGGCGTGCCAGATGCGACCGCAACGGCATGCGACCCGTGCCACTAGCGACCGCATAATCTGTAACCGTGCCGGATGCGACCGGCGTTGACAAGCAAATTGTCATGTGATAAGTTGTGTCATCACCCAAGATAAGGTAAGATAAACGGAGTACAATGCCAACGTCTTTTCCCACCGGGCGAATTTGCCATGCGGTTAGAGGCACGCGGCCCTGAGCTTGCATCCGGGATATAGTGGGTTCGAATCCCACTGTCGGCAGCCCTGAAGATGGTTTTGCGTGGTTTCCCATTTTCACACCAGGAAAATGCTGGGGTTGTACCTTAATT
The DNA here is from genome assembly GCF_040414725.1 of Anabrus simplex. Taxonomy (NCBI): domain Eukaryota; kingdom Metazoa; phylum Arthropoda; class Insecta; order Orthoptera; family Tettigoniidae; genus Anabrus; species Anabrus simplex. The sequence continues at coordinate 1,139,432,844 of NC_090266.1, forward strand.
AGGCCACGGCCGCTTCCTTCCGACTCCTAGGCCATTCCTATCCCATCGTCGCCATAAAACCTATCTGTGTCGGTGCGACGTAAAGCAATTAGCAATAAAAAAGTATGGTGCCTGTTGTTAATTGCGTTTTGTTTCGGTTTTCTTTTCACTATTTTTTAATGTTTCGAATAGACCAAAGATTGTTTTTGTTTACTATCAGTTACCGGCGGGGAGTTTGCCCGATATAATGTATACGGAGTCATTTATTGTGTTGCCATGTAATTGCATGTTGTTCTACCAGTTCGTACAACAGCCATTTAACTTTTTGCGTATATAACTGCCATTATACCCAGAAGACTGTAGTGTGATACTTTAATTACTTGTTGAATACATAGAGCTTCGTCAGCTATAAGCAAAAGTACCGGTACAGTAAGACTACAGGCCTGCCTGTGATTACTGTATATCTACTGCATATATAAATGCACATCTTTTTTATTTTTCAAGGCTTTTCTTATTACGTCAAACTTTACCACATTCCATGTCACACTCATATCAAAGTTGCCTATGCATTAAATTTATTTATATTCGACAACCATTGCTGCAATTGAAATGTGTTGTGCCTGTAACTGCAAAACATAAATAAATCGTTCAGTACAAGCACAAATAAAAACATTCTCCCTATAGGCCTATTCCTTATACCAGAGTACGCAATACGGAAAATACCAGTAGTTTCAAACTCGGAGTTTATAATTTTTGTTGTTGTCGTCCGCGATGTTGTTTCGTTATGACACAACTATTAGCGTACTCAAAATAGGTGGGGGGGGGGGAAGGGGACATAAAAAGAAGATCTGGACCTATAACCAGGTTTTGATATCCCGAGGTAGCGAATGTCATTACATTTAATGAGATCCTCTACCCGGGCACGTAATTTATTTACATAAAAAGGTATTTAACGTTGTTTAAAGGTGGTAGTTTTATTTCGCGGTGGGCGATTTAATTTAATTCATTCTATATGTATGTCAAATCTAAAGGACACTACCGACAGCTTTAAGGCGATTTAGATGTAAATAATAATTTAAGCGTAGGTAGGACGCAGTACCCCATCCCACGTATGACCACGCCCGGTGGTACTTAACTCGGAGCTGTACCCACGAATGTGACAACTCACCGGAATTAGCAGGAATGAGAATATGACATTTGAATAAAATACGGATATATTAGCGTGGGTTATTTATTATTATGCGTGAAACGGAACGTTATTTAAAGGATTTCAATAATTATAGTACGAAAAGTAGCAAAGTATAGAGCCGGTCCCGTTGAACTGCTAAGCAGCCGGCAAGCGCGGGGAGAAGGGAAACATGCGGCTGCGAACCAACTGGAGCGGGAGGGGCGGAGGTGCAGAGGCGTGTCTCCAGGTACGCAGTGTGCTGGCTTAGCATTGGCCAGCAGGTATTCATCGCTGATCGCGCGGAATTTGAAATGTCGCAACTTTTAGGCCCCGTAGTTAACGCCCTAATGAATGTTGGCACCCAAAATTGATGCCGACATCGTGTTTACGTGTAACTCAATGTGTTTTTCAAGTTTCATCGCGATCGGCGACTTGACCATTGCCGATGTTCCCTTGTAAGTGTATTTTATTGTAAATTACATTTAAAATTTATTTCTGTAGGCGCTGAAGTGTTACGAATGGTTACACAATAGTAAAAGTGAGTTACAACGTAAAAGAAAATCTTATGTCTGTGAAATCATCCACCGAACCAGCAGTGTCCGTGAATCTTCGTTGCGCTTCGAATCACCGTTATGTTGACAGTGTTGAGGGGAGAAATACCTGCAACACATGTAACACTTAAAAAACTAAACTCGTTGATATATTGCATTCAATACTGAACTTTCGATGACAGAACCTTTCCGGTCAGAGTTCCTAGCTGAAATATTATCACACAGTGGTTCTTCTAGACGCAACAACGATATGTAAATTCAAGAGGAATAGATGGATCTTGTAATTGTGTTATACAGAGTGGGTAAACTACTCGTAAATCTGGCCCGGAAAATATTTATACGACTGACGCGCAATTGGCCCTTGTTAATGAACAGGTGAACTGGTCATCACAGAAAACACTGGAAACCGTGATTTAAATGCACATGATCTTGCTGTCACATGTCTTCGCGTGCGCATCTCCCGAGTTGAATGCAACGCAAAATGGTGGTCACGATAGAGCAGTGCGTGTTGATTGTTGAGTGTAATGCGGAACACGATTCGTGGATAACCTGTGCGGAACTGTTCGCGCAAGAGTTCAAGACTGAAAATATTTTCCCAAAACTTCCAGCAAAGTCTGCAATACAAAATTTATGGCAAAATAGCGTGAATCGGACTTTATAGCGAATAAGAACCCTATCTATCCGAAAAGTGTTCGAAGACCAGAAAACATTGCTCGGGTGTAGGAAAGCCTGGAACGAAGTCCGACGAAATCTCAACGTCGTTGAAATGAAATGTCGTATGACTGTTAGTGCCGGGATATCCCAGGACGTGTTTGGATCGCCAGGTGCAGGTCTTTATGTTTGACTCCCGTCGGTGACCTGCGCGTCTTGATGAGGATGAAATGATGATGAAGACAACACATACACCCAGCCCCCGTGCCATTGGAATTAACCAATTAAGGTCAAAATCCCCGACCCGGCCGGGAATTGAACCCGAAACCCGCTGAACCAAAGACCAGTACGCTGACCGTTCAGCCAACGAGCCGGATCTCACCGCCGTTTATCTGTGCAAGTGGGAAGCAAGAGATCATCGTGCCGAAACACTATCGGAAAGGACCTGCATCTGTATCCTTACAAATTTACTGTCGTACATGCTTTAAAGCGTCCAAACCAACGTTGGTGTGTTGAGTTATGCCGGTGGTTTCTGACTGAAGTGGAGTCAGTACTTTTAGATTCTCAGTTTTTCATTTCTTCAGACGAGGCTATTTCCAGCTTCTTCTGTGATTTTCGTTAACAAGGGTCAATCCCGTGTCTGTCCGGGCCAGTTTTATTTTCATTATTTTGCGTATCCGGTAGAAGGACTGAACTTCGAAGACTTTCATTTACAGTAAAAAATGATTCAACATTAAATATTTCGAAGATATATAAAACAAAGGGAGTCTCACCTCAGTACTCTCAGGTTTAATGGCGAAAGGCATAATAGAAGAAGTGCGTATAATAAACATTTCTGCACAATTATTATTCAAGACACGAATGGTTAACAGGCAATCCTAAACTGAACACACGCTTTTGCTGGTCCACTCCTACATTTAGCAGTGAGAAGTGTAATACCATCTGGTTTAAAGAAGAATTTGAAAATGTAGTTTCTCCCGCCAGTTCCTTAGGCAACCAAGAAAGGACAAAAAATTGTTTGTTACACTTGCACATAAAATTACGTCAGAGGGAACTGCCGTAAGGGACGGTATACCTAAAATAGTGATATATATTATCTCTCCATATACAGTCTATACTGAGGTTGGAACTTTAATAGTGGCAACATTGCTGTAGAGTAGCCATCAGCGGAAGCTAATAATGTCGCTGTTAGTACACATTAGATACTCACCTACCTCACCTCAGAGCACATGGAATCTCGCTGCGAACTGGCAAAAGGAACAGATTCTCGTGTTAGCTAGCGATCTAAGGCAGTATTGTCACGTCGGTTTCGAAATAGGAACAACGGAGGTGGATAAAGATTGAATGTGCCAGAGGTCGTACAGCACGACAGTGTCATCAAGGTCTTCGAGAGGCTTGTATGGAATCTGCATTGCCTTACAGAACAGTGGTACGGTGGGCGAGAGCCTTCAACAAGGGCGCCAAAATGTGGCAGGCATGCGTCGACCAGGTCACCCTAGCGTCAGTGAAGAAGCTCTTGCCGTGCTACAGAAAACTTATCGTCGTCATATGATGCATGAGCTGGCCCGAGACACCAAATTAACGTATTCGACTGTGATTCATATTCTTTTTTTTTTTGCTAGGGGCTTTACGTCGCACCGACACAGATAGGTCTTATGGCGACGATGGGATGGGAAAGGCCTAGGAGTTGGAGGGAAGCGGCCGTGGCCTTAATTAAGGTACAGCCCCAGCATTTGCCTGGTGTGAAAATGGGAAACCACGGGAAACCATCTTCAGGGCTGCCGATAGTGGGATTCGAACCTACTATCTCCCGGATGCAAGCTCACAGCCGCGCGCGATTCATATTCTGAAGGAACGCCAGGGCATGACAAAAATTGCATCACGATGGGTTTCGCATGATTTGACGGAAATGCTGAAATGGTTGCCATACGACACTGCGTGTAACCACTTGGGGCGCTATGAGTACTGTACCAAGAGTGCCAGTACAGCAAGTTTTGCTTAAATTTACGAAATATTACAGCATACGGTTCAGCAATCTGCTTCTTCCCAATGACGTAGAGCGCGTGACGCCACGTCATGGCATATCACCTGATTCCTTGCTGATTTTGACAAAATCATGTATAACATCACCGTGTGCGCCGTTTCACAAACCTCGACAGGACCAGATCTCATCAAAATCCCTTCGTTGGAACGGAAGTGATTCGATGTTATGTAAATTGACGACATCGGATGACTTATGGTATCACGCCTAGAAATATAAAAAAGGCGACAGCCAGAACACTGGTAAACTTATTCACTATCGGGAGCTCTGCCTAGTAGACTGGCCAGCAAACACCGTGACTACAGTCCATTTTAGGACGATGTTATACTCCGTTACGACTTGAATTCTACGAGTGAAAAGTGGAAATTTTATCTTTCAGGGGAAATTAGAATTTCGCGAGTGCAAACTGGACTTTAAATTCTTCAAAGACTTAGAAACGTTCTTGGTGAGTTGAACCTGTATTTTAAACCATCTTGCTTACGAACATTAAACATTTCTCTCCGAATGAACGTCATTCGAACTCTAATTATTTCAACTGAGGTTGACTTTAACTTCGTTCATTTTGCTTAGACAATAAACTTGATTTCATTTATAAAGTGAAGACTTTAGCAGAATAAACTCTTCCATTTGACAAGTAGATGCTTGTGATCGTAAGGAACAGATAACCCAGCGAGTGAAATAATAGACTGTCAATCTCAGAATAGTAAGGCTGAGTTATTCTGACACTCAATCCATGCGTCGACGTGTTTTAAAACTGCTCGATTTTAGAGAATATTCGAACGTTATATAATTGTGTTTTTGAGTGGCAAGTAACCACGGGTTCGATTAAAATTCGGTTTTCTACATTTCCTTCATAACTGCCTATCAAGTGTTCCATTACAACTGACATTCGGACCGAACTCAGCTTGGTGTTCACGTTATTATTGAAAGTTTGTTACTTTCTTTAATGGAAGTGTAAACCGTGTTCGAGTGATACTGAATACGCTAATTTGGTTGGAATTTCTAAGTGTGGACACTCGTGCAAAGCAGCTAATGAGCGAGGTGAACCCTGCATCGGGACTGTCGAGAGCTGCCGTCGTGGGAACGTGGTGCTATGCGGATGACAATGTCTGCCGATCGACGACGAGGACGACGCCCCAGATTAGACGCACTTGTTAAGGTGATATATTCTTGCATTAGTGAATAAATCACTTCTTTTAAAAGACATGAAATCATTGAACTAAACCCCTCTCTCTGTACCCGTTCCATTAGTGTGCCGTACACGGCCTGCGAACTTTCATACTCAATCGAATTAATTAATTAATTAAATATGGGCATATCCTGGTACAGTACGAAGGAGCGGTTTCCTTACGTCATATCGTTACGCTGGATGTGACATGGGCCAAATCGTACGAGCCGCAACCTAAAAGCCAATCGGGTGAATGGCGTAATTATGGGTCAGGATGAAGATCGTAAATTCGTCAGAACACCAGAAATGTGAAAGTTATGGTTGTTCTCGTGTACAACTTGATCGTGTTATCTTAATGCATTACGTTCCTCCACAGCAGACCGTCAAAGCGCAGTTTTACTGCTCATTTTTAAAATACAACCTGCGACCGGCTTTGATAAAGAAGCGGTGACAGTTTCTGCAGAACCCACCCATTATTTTGCAACACAACGCTCGGTCGCATACAGGGTAAGCTGTGGCTGATTTGTTTGGTCGATCGGGCTGGGAATTTCTATACCCTCCAACATGCTGCCCTTGTGATTTTGACTTGATTATTAAGATGAATGAACCACTTCGTGGCATTCGCTTCAGAACTGTTCCAGAGATTCGCTACCAGTAGACCGCTCCATTCGAACTATCAACACAACAGGCGCTGCTAAAGGTATCCTACGACTTCCACATCGCTGGCAGCGGGTTTTACACAATGCTGGTAACTACTTTGAAGGACGGTAAAACTTAGAAACCTGTGTCCCTTTTGTATCAGTTGTAATTAAATAGTTGTCACTATGAAAGTTCCAACCCTCGTGTGTTGCATAGGGTGGAGAAACCGAGTGGACTGGCCGCGGGTGCTAATGTGCTACAGCTATGGAGCCAACCAAGCCACTAGACTGACAAGGAATTTCACCCTTCAAAATTTTTAGTTCAGTATGTGTTGCAATTAAAAATTAAGGTCATTTTTATTGTACGGCATTTTTCCGTAAAACTTCCATTCCGGGAGATATTTTTGAATCCCATGCTTCACGAGCCCAATAAGCAATATGAATTTTGAAAAAAAAAATTGCGACGGAGATATTTCTTAGTCTAGATTCCAAGTTTCAGTAACATATGTTCGAACGTTTTCATGTGATGTAAATACATACATACATACATACATACATACATACATACATACATACATACATACATACATACATACATACATACATAATGTATATACGAACATCAAGGAAAGAAAAATGCATTCTCTGCTTATTCTAGATACGAATGATGCAGAAAAACTGGAATTGATTGGTTCTGACTAAAGAACGTACAAAC